>NC_052505.1:2866986-3122789 GCF_014356525.2 Nilaparvata lugens
GATGAGATATTGACTAACATTGATGACCTGAATAGAAATGCTCAATTTTATTAACTGAGGGTAGGCCGAATACTCACATAAGCTCCACGCTTGCCTGGTTGGTCGGTGGAGAGAGGACTTACAGCTATCAGGTTGGTTCCGAACCCATCTAAATCAAACTCCAACGTCGGCATTCAAAGTCTTTAGCTAGTCCTGGCTGTTCTGAGAAGACATCTCTATTTTCAATGAAAACCTTCGCAACACGTTTTTTGTATCTAAATCCCATTCAGCCATAACAGTTTATCCTATCAATAATTTTTCAAACATTTCTTCAGAGGAAATCTCTTTATCCATCACGCGTCATCCGTTGTCGTTAACTCAACACTTCAAAATGCTCCATGGTTTCTTCCATTCATGAATACCCAAGTCCTAGGAACGCCTAAATGGATATGCAAATTGTACTATCCGATTTTCTCCAGGATGTCTTTTAAACTGAGAGGTGTAATAATTCGGTGGTGGTGGTGTCAGGCTTGCATGGAATTTCATGTACGGAAATTCAAACAGGTCGGAAATACTGTAAGGAATCAGCGCCTATTATCATTGATGGACCTTTGACTGGCAACACCAGGAAAGTATATTAAAAATAATTCCTTCTATTTCCACTTCTAGAGACATTGAGTGGGTTACTCTTATTCTTCTGCCAGGATTAATACCGGAAATGTATACATTGGTAAGGGGTAGTGTAGCTATTGGTTTTTCTTTGATGTTTAAAAACATATCCTCTTGCAATAAACAGCATTGCGAGCCACTGTCAATCAGGGCTTGTAGTTAGTCCCATACAATTTGCATTCGATATAAGTTGTAGCTGGCCGTCTGATGTCACATCGGTGTCGTCAGGGTTTTTAAGAGTGTTTCACGCTGATCGTCCCGGAAAGTGGTGTCTATGTGGAGAGGTTTGGCTTGTTCCTCTAATTGGTAGATGAATAATATCCTTGCTTTGGGGGTATCATATAGTCATGTAGTTTTAGAAGTGCCTTATTCTTGATTTGGTGGTGGGTTATTTGCATGTGATTTTGGGTTGCTTTTGTTGTATGTGCTACTTGTGGAGATGTATTGGTCCGGTTATGATTTTGATGTGTTTCACCTGATTTTGCGATTCCATCTCGTTTGTAATTGTTCCCATTCAAGCGTTCTGCAAGTTATTAATCTGAATGACTAAATAAAAATGAATAAACAAATTATGAAATTTCAACATAAACGTCTCATAATATGGGAGAGGAAAGGAGGAAAAGAAGAATACTTCTTATACTATCCGCTTCTCTCTGCTCAATTCGATAAAACTCATTTACAGTCTCACCATAGTAAACATATTCCATTAGAATGTCAGATGTCTCCTGACCCAATATTGCGTAGAGTAAAAATCTGAAAACAGAGTTGCTTATTTATCACAAGAAAGTCCGCCGTAAAAACTTTTTAATTACTTGATCCGAGAATGGGAGAAGTCTGTACTTTTAAAAATTACTGAGATTAAATCGAAATGCTGATTAGCTTTTTCTTAGTGCATCCCATAATGGTAGCAATTTTGTTCAATACCTTTATACCATGTTGAAGAAACTTTTTAATATCATTAGTTTGCGCTGGAACTTTCTAGCTGCATTGCAAAAGGGATAATATCATAGACTAATACAGAATGAGTTACTGTTGGACGACAGTGTTTCTCAGACCTATTATAAAAGCTGCTCCACTGGGATAATCCTTTTAAAAGCTGCAGCAGTTATTTCGAGTGGATTTAATTTCTTTCTTCAAGAACACAACCATTGAGAAAATATTGCATAGTCTTGTGCTATTTTTTTCATGGGACATCTTATAAGTACAGCTATTAGTACAGCTTATAAGTACAGCTACATCGTATAAGTACAGTTATTTCAATTATCCACTGCATACTGCTGTATATTACTGAAAGTTGATTACCTTGATCTACTTTCAGCCTACTTCATTTTATTAATCAATTATTTGATCTTATCCACCTTATAATTATTTTACTTTATCAATTTTTTTTTTTTTTTCTCTTCAATATTCATATTGATTGAAACTTTCACAATATTTCATTAATAAATAAATCCTTAGTTTAAATAATGAAATTAACGTTTTGTAGAGAGTTAGTGGGGAGGATATTTTAATATTCTTCCGAAGAATGGACATTGATATGTCCAAAGCTCGCCAATTTATGTAGATGCATAACAATATAATTATTATCTATAGATATTACAAATTGCTTTTTCATATCATATACAGTTCAATAATTATTTTCTTAGTCTATATCATGTAAATTCACCTATAATTTTGCTGTACTGTAAGCTATTGTATATAAGTGTATAAGACAGTATATATTGTAATCTACATAAATAAAGTACTCTATCAATCAATCAATCAATCAGCTACTTTTGGAGTCTGGCAATCCTATTCCTCACCAAATACTAGGAGATTACCTTCGACAAAATAGTCCCTAGGATTCTAATATTTTATCGTAGAAAGCTCCCTCTCTCATCACAGATTACATAGATACTCATCAACCCAATATTTCTATTTTGAAAGAGAAAGATTTCAAGGCTGTGCAAAGGCTAAAAATAAACTCTCTACTGGTGATATTTTTCAAAGTTTTTCGATTTGTAAACTACCAAGCTATCAAAATGAAATTCTTCTCAGGATAGCATTTTTTCGATCTTTACTTTTTGAGATATGAGCGCCTAAATTTTAAATTTTTGCGACAGAACATTTCAAATTTAGACAGAAATCTATGGATATCTATTTCTAATTATCAATAAATCAGTGGTTTTTTGACAACTTCTTAGTCTTTTTCATTCAATATGAATAATTACCACAATATCAACTTCTCAACTACACAAAAAGAGAAATCTATGGAATGCAGAGGATGAACTTTTCACGGTATTGTAAATTGACTTGAACAAAAAATTTTCAGAAATATTGCTTTTTGAGAAAGATATTGAATTTACCAAAAATAGCCAAAAAAAGAGGAGTGGCCGTAGTCGAGTGGATCAGATGCTGGCTTTATGATTCAGAGGCCCGGGTTCAAATCCCGGCCAGGCAAGATATTTATCTCGGGCCACTCCCGTGTTTCGGATGGACACGTTAAGCCGTCGGTCCGGGCTGTCTAAAAAGCAGTCGTTAGGTCATGTCAGAGGCCCTGAAATTGATCAGTTGCGACCTGAAAACTCTGACACCAGACCTGAGCCAGCCAGGTCACTCGATATTATTATTAGCCAAAATAAACTGATAGTTGAGTTATTTTTGGTAATTTTTTGTAAATTGGATAACTTTTTCAAAAATTGATATGTTTAGAGACTTTTTGTTTTAGTCAATCAACAATACCATTAAGAATTCATCTCTCAATTTCATGGATTTATCTCTCACGAGTTTGAAATGTTCTGTCACAAAAATCGAAACTTCAGGCGCTCAAATCTCAAAAAGTAAGATCGAAAAAAATTGTTTTCTGAGAAAACTTTACATTTGATAGCTTCATGGTATACGAATCGAAAAAACTTTGAAACATATCACCAGTAGAAAGTTCTTTTTCAGCCTTTGCACAGCCTTGAATTTGCAATATCATTTGAGCGAATGACTGAATGAATGAATTATTAAGTAAAATGCTTGCTTAATGGTGCTGATGAAGACAATAGTTTTCTTACAGGTGTTTCTTCAGTCACACAGCGAATCCTGATCTCCTGTACATTAATCTCTTTGCCACACACAGCTGACTGTGACCCTCTTATTGTGCCTGATATTTGGAAGCAAGGTTTGTAAATAAATCATTGATAGATTTCATCTCCTAAAAACCTATGGTGTACAAATTCAAACGTGTATAACTTCAAATGAAGTCAATATATGGATGTTCAAGCACATTCTTTGGTACTGAGGAATGAATGATATAAAATTATATTTATTTTGTATAAAAATTAAACTGCTGATAGTGAAGTTTTGTAATTCTTCTGCTTCAAATTTATCAAGTTTTTTTACATTTTTCAAGTTATTAATGCATGTCCAAGTGTAATTATAATTTGTTTCATCTTTCTGATCAACCGAGATACAAATTTTAGTAGAATGTACATTTGGACTGTTAATTTTTGTGATCTTTATAAAAGTGTTTTCATAACCTCATTTGGACTATTTTTATCAAAATTAGGGAGAGGAACAGTTTTGGGTTTATCCTGTTGATTCTCTCCCAATCATTAATTTGATGTTGTGATTAAGGAATGTAATAAATGTAAATGTAAATATAACAAATAAACTTTGTGGAAATAATAGAGAACTGAAAATTTTGTAAAGTGGACAACTACAAGACTTAACCTGTTTCGAACTACGTTGTAACCTTATCTAATTTTTAAAGAAAATAGCACAGGTCACATTATCGTTTTCTCTCACTATCATTCTTAAAATTGGTAAAGAATAGAGAATAAACATAATGGATAAACACATAACGATTGGATTTCCGTTTCATGTATTACATTAAAAACTGGAAACAGAACTGAAATAACACTCTTTAGTTTTAATATTGAGAAAAATGGAAGTTCTTTCACTTACAAAATTGTCCAAACAATGTATCCCTTGTTGACTATAATGAGGTCCACGTTATAATGGCAGTGTTCTATGAGCAATGGTATTGCTATCCTTGTCTATCATTCAACAAATCTGATTGCGCTATCTCTTCCTCGCTTTGCTCTGTTGCCAGATCGTCTTTTAAAAATGTAGAATTGACAAAATATTCAATCTTAATTATGAAAATTCATAATGAAATTATTGAAAAATAGAATTTTTTCTTAATGATATATTATTGTTATTGAAAACGAGTCTTTCTAACTATCGATAAAATCTGCGGTTTTTGATAATTTCTCAGTCTTTTTATTCAATGAGAATAAATATCAACTTCTCAACTACACAAAAAGCATTGACAAGACAGAGGATCGGCAACGTGTTTGCCATCTTTCTCCACTGCCATTATAACTCGGACCTCACTATATCTCATTCATTTTGATCATTTTATAATCTCTGTTTTTCTTATTGTGTCATTTCACAGGCGACATGGTATTCAAAGGCCAAGGAAAATCGGACAGCTCATCTAGTGCAACCTACAAAGCGACAAGCATAAATATTTCAATAAGCCAAGATCTGTGAACTCACAGTACAATGGGTCCATCAACTCATCAGCTGGAGCATTGGACCAGACTTCTATAACGAGAAAGATGTACAGGTAGGTTTCATCCAATTATTTATCAATATCGTTATCATAATACATTTTCAGCTACTCCGTTTATCAAGTACAATATTCAAATAATAATATTTTTCCTACAGTTACGTGAAAAAGTGGCCATTGCTGCACGATTACAGAACGTAAAGAATCACTTTTCCGCTCTAGTGCGGGAAAATTTTCTGCACTCCAGATTTGCAACATGACAACGTAAAATACTTATTAGGTTATATGGAGCAACAGTGCAGCAAAATCAAAATGAAGTTGGTAACAGTGACTGGGCTGCTATAGTGAGCAGAGGTGAAACGAAGCACAACGCGCTAATTATTATTCATTATATATTATAACCAAGGACAACATTTTTATTCTATTTGACAATAAATTAAGGTTTTTATCAATAATAAAATTACACAGAAAAAAACATTCAATGCATTCCAGGCAATTTTACCCATAATTACCCACTTTTCATATTCAATGGTAACTGTAGGAAAAACTTAATGTGAAATACGTGCGCAAAGTTCCTCTGCTGCACTCAAAAAACCATTCCGCCCTCGCCTACGGCTCGGGCGTAAACGTTTCTTTCGGTGCAGCAAACTGTCACTTTGCGCACTAGTTGCACAAATAACTATTGCGCTAACTATTCTTCCAGAGTTAATCATGCTTCCAAAGAGAGCTAAGTATTTTATTGGATAGCTTAGAGAGGTAAGTTAATTCGAGCTAAGTATACCTTCAAAGTTGTAATTTCTAGTACATAAATTAGGGAAGCATTATATTTCGATGTGTCAATGGAATGGAATTCTCTTAAGGACCAGTCACAGAAAAGCCCGTTAAATTATTTCTTCAAATTCTCCCTTCGTCAAGGTTTCAAAATCGCGCTTTTTTAAGTTCTGGACTTGACGATTTTTGATAAAACGTTGACTCGTTCTGATAGAACTTTGATGAACCATGATCGAAAGTACGAGAACCAATGAGAGAATTTTTATTTCTGGAAAGGCTTTTCTGGCTGGATCTCCTGGATGTATCATTTGATGGTGATACTATCATCTCAAATTGATACAGAACTCTATAATTTGATACAAAACTTACAAACTGAATGATTTCTACTGACCATAGGACATCTTCTGATACTATCTTTTCTCTACGGTATTATCATATTGTGTTGATACTGTATCATTTTGTGGTGATACACAACACCATAATTCGATACAAAACTTCCAAACTGAATGATATCTACTGACCATGCGGTATCTTCTGATACTATCTTTTCTCTATGGTATTATCGAATTGTGTTGATACTGTATCATCTCAAATTGATACACAACACCATAATATGATACAAAACTTCCAAACTGAATGATTTCTACTGAATATGGGATATCTTCTCATGCCATCTCTTTTCCATGGTTTGAGTGAATATTGTGAGGCCTTCACGAACATAGCAGGATTGAAGTGAGTGTGATTGAATGAGTGGAAGAATGTTGGTAAAAGGAAAAAATCCTCGTTTCTTCTAGACAAAATTTATAGTCGCTGGAAGCCTTCTATATCAGCCCACCCCACCCTGCATGCAGTTTTTGGGAGATTTAGCTGGAAGATTCTCACAGTATATCTCATCTGCTATCGGCAGGCAGGCTTGCTGTTTTGTTGGTCAATTGCAGAGCCACTGTAATCAATTATTCGCGCCCATTTCCGAAAAAATCACAGGGCCTCGTTTGGCACCACAATGACGTTTTTAATTGGTTAGCATCCAAGTTAATTATCAACGTTCCAAGAAGAGTTCAAGAATCAAGATTCGTTTTATCACCATCAGGCTACAATTAAAGCATTAGACAAATCATATTATATACATAATTAGATAACTATTCTAATTGAACGAGCGTTGGCGATCTCACTTTTGACACTATCAAATCCAAAGTCGTTGTCTTTCAGTTTGTATGTTCTACAATAACTTTAGAGAGAATTGATCAATCAGCTTTTAATTTTGAACACGTACTCTTCGAAATTTTTCGTTTGAAACAAAATTGACTCACTCCTTCGTACTTTTTCAGAATATAAAAATAACAATGAAAGTGCATGATGAAAAAATTTTGTGATAATATATCATTTAGTCGGCGGAAGAATTCATTCATTCAATTACTTCAGCTTTTCCATTCATTCATTCATGATATCAGCTAAGGCTATCTGAGAGCTATCACACAGACAGTCCTTCATCTTTGACTCATGATTTCAGCTGGTTAGCATAATTTACAACTTTTGATAAAATAAGTGGAATTGATGAAGATATTGTGAAATCCTATTATATTGAGCGAGCAATTTCTGTATTTCTATATCTGGTTTTCTTATATCTGTTTATTCTAATATTATCTGGTTATTTTTATATCTTAATATTTATGTTCAAAGGATCTCGAAGACGGCTCTAACGATTTCCACGAAATTTGAAACATAGTAGGTTTTGATATGAAAATTCGATCGCGCTAGGTCTCATCCTTGTGAAAACTCGCTGAACGACATTAGAAGGATAAATCATCCTGGCTGAAACAGCTGTGAATAGTAAAAAAGTGAGTGAGCGAGTGAGAATGAGAAAAATCAAAATATTGCACCCCCGAAATTTATAAGATGACATATAGCCAGCTGTGGAATATAAACACGATCATTTTAGAGAATTGTGTTCTGTTTATCAATAAATAAAAATAACAAGCGAAGCTCGGTGCCCCGATATTCTCCCAATAATAAGAAAACAGAGAAATTGTCAATACAGCTGATGATGCTTTGGTAAACGGGAACCCATGATACTGTTTTAAAGTTTTTAATAAATTTCCAGTGACATTTGACAATATCTTTGTTTTCTCATTAGAAATTTGACATCAACAAACTGATATGGATTGAGATATCAATTTGCTGTTCCCGCCATTAGTTTTCTCTTGTAAATCAGTATCGAAATTATGTATCACATGATCACCTTCTCATTAAAAATCAATTTTGATTCGTTCGAAGGTCAAAGATGTTGAAGCGACAGAGTAGTTTTTTATTTCAAATGAAACCTACTGTCAAATTATTCTTGTAAAAGAAATATTTAGCTGTTTTCATAATTTTCACCTCTTCTGTATAAATGGAAGTTGTGGGTTTCAAAGATTACAATACAACAGTATACCAGAAATCGTTGAAATCCTTGATCGGATTGGAGTGGGATCGGAACGCTGTATGATAAGTGTAGATTGGGCTACTAGATTTGCACAGAGAAAACTTCTATACTATTGAATATTCAGATATAATTATATTAAATCAATTCAACTTTCATATTCTATTAATTTGTTTTTCATTGTATAAATTTTATTTTTCTGTATTCAATATTATTAATAAAATATTCAGATATACAGAGTGTTTCAGAAGTGGTGTCGAACATTTTAGGGTATTGTTCCTGGATGATAGGAGACTACAAATGTTGTATTTTAAGTGTCCAAAACTCAGCGGTTATCCTTAAGCTGCGTACACATATTCGCGCTTCCGACCCGCACCGAGCACGCTCCTCCCTCGTACCACCCTAGTACCACCATCGAACTACAGTCGCTCCTCCCACGCACCCATCATGAACGTTACGGAAGATGTTAGATCTTCACGCGTTCCCCGGTCAAACCACTCTTGCTCCCCGGTCGATCATCAATCGCTCTGCTGGAGTGACGTTCGGCTGCGGAGCAGAGCGAAAGTCTGTACGCACCTTTATAGCTGTCATTTTGTTTTTCCCACTTAGAAATTTTTATCTCAAGAACAAAATGATGTAGATTGATCTGAAATTCGGCATGAATATTTATGCTATGGAGACTCAATTTATAAAAAATAGAATGAAATCCTTTCAATGTGAATTTTCAAAATGGCGGCCATTTTGAATTTTTGATTGCGAATTTCACGAGAACCGTTCACTTTACAGAAAATTTACAGTAGACAAAAAAGTTGGCAGATTTTATCAAAATTTCAAGAATACTCATTTATTAAGATTGGTCAAAGAATGACAGAGAAATTTATTATTTTCGTATTGTATGACCACTTTTCACAATTTAAACATCAAAATAACATTTTTAATTCCAATTAATTGTTTCCAAGATGAAGCTTTGAAACTCGGTATGGCTCCATATGGCCTGGTGGATTCACGGAGGATCGGCAGCCTTGATTGTGGGTTGATTGGTTTGTACTTTCATCCCCTTCCCCCTCTCCCAAAGAGGCAAGATAACCTCTCTCCCTCACCCCTCCTTCATCCTCACCGTTTATCTTTCTAACCAGCACTTCAAGAAGCAAGGTCGAGAAGTCAACATAGTTTTCGTTTCGTTTCTCCTGTTTCTGTGGCGTTCGAGCTGAACGCAATTACCTCGTTTCGTTTCGTGATATATGTACAATATCATAATAGGCCTACTCATAAAGACAGGATATCGTCAGCAGTAGCTTCTACACACGAGATACAGTCCACTTCCTCGCCAGTTCCAAGGTTAGTGCAAATTAAAGACTTACTTTTGGGGCTGTCGACGTTTTCGTGAATTAAATCTTGACTGTACCCCAATCCATAGGTTTGGGGACAGTACGGGATTACCATGGCCATTCAGCTGATTTTACAATGTTTTTCAGATGCTCTTCTATGGTCATAATCATGCATGCTGTACGAAAATAATTAATTTCTCTCTTATTTTTCAACCAATTCTGATAAATGAGGTATCCATGAAGTCTTGATAAAATTTGCTAACTTTCATGTCTCCTGTAAATTGTCTATAAAGTGGACGGTTTTCGTGGAATTTGCAATCAAAAATTTTAAATGGCCGCCATTTTGGAAATTCACATCGAAAATTTTGGGTTCTATTTTTCAAAGTTGAGTTTTTATAGCGTAAATATCCATGCCAAATTTCAGATTAATACATCATTTCGTTCTTCAGATAAAAACTCCTAAGTGAAAAAGACAAAATGGCAGCTATAAGGATAACCGCTGAGTTTGGACACTTAAAATACGTCATTTGTAGTCTCCCATCATCCAGGAACAATACCCCAAAATGTTCGACACTACTTTTGTAACAGTCTTTAGATTGGAGATTGTCCCCTATTGATTTACTTATAATTATATCTCATGTGAAGGGGCAAGGTATGCAACCCGCAGAACAAGGATGACTGCCGTGGAATGCAAGAGATATTAGTAACAAGGGGCAAGTTATGCAACCCACACAACAAGGAAGAATATCTCAAAAAATGCATGGTGCAGGTTATTTTTGGTAAACTCTAGTCAACTTTTTTCAGACTAGAGCACTAGAGCATGGTTTCTATAGTGAAGTCGACGTTATAATGGCAGTGGGGAAAGATAGGAGATCAACGTTGCCGATCCTCTGTCTTGTCAATGCCTTTTATAGACGGTAACTGATACAGGTTTATTGATGTAATTCTCGTTTAAAATAATCAATTATATTATTAAGCAAGAAATTATATTTTTCAATAATTTCATAATAAATTTATATGAATGGAAACTACTGAGATTTTGCAAATATTCAAATGCTAATAAATTAATTATTTATTCATTTCAAATCAAATCAAATCATTTATTTGCCATACAATAATACATATTCAAAACATAATAAAAGAAAATACTTAATTTCATAATCAGAAGTATAAAATAATTAAAGTGAAAATTAAGCATAAATGATACCAAAATCATAATTAGATACTTCTCAATGGTAATCCGGCATCACCAGCTTATTTATTTATTAGGTTAGCACAAACAATACAATGATCGGAAAAGAAAAAACAGGCTATTGCTCAAAACTTCTTCAATTTCCTAATTTAGTAGTTTCAAATTGTCAAAAATTTTACATAGGTTATGTCCATTTCAATTTTCTATACCAAATCACAATCTGAGAATAATATTATTAGAATAAAACAAACAATTTTAAATTCGGATAGATTGATAGTAGCCAAATGCTTCCATAAAAAATGAAACAAACTTTAAATTCACAAAATAAAGAATAAAGTCACTTAAGTTTCAAGCTCGAAAATATCATGTTCACCTTAGCTAGGCTACATAACAGCTAATTATCATTATTAAACGAAAATCAAAATCATTAGCATTTGAATGATTGCAATATCTCAGTAATTTCCATCCGTAGACTGGCTGGCCGCTATGGTTTCGTATAAAATGAGCGCTGCTATCCAGAGATTGTCGGTTTGGTGTAAGGGTAAGCATTCCTGACCGGCAATTAGGAGGTACGGGGTTCGAATCCCGGGCTGACAAATGATTTTTGAATAGTAGCGCTCATCGAATTCCCATCTAGCTGTTTACCCTGTTGTCAATATTCGCAGTAGCAGAAGTCTTCGGGGAGAATTACAGCATTCAATTTGGATTTTCGTTTAATAATAATAATGAATTTATATAATTTCGATGAAATATTATGTCAATCAATTATTGATTCTACATTGTTAAAAGATGATCTGGCAACAGAGCAAATCGAGAAAGAGATAGCGCTATCCGCTTTGTTGAATGATGGACAAGGATAGCAATAACATTACTGATCAAACACTGCCATTATAACGTGGACCTCGATATAGAAACGATAAATGACTCTTCTAGTGTAATCAATATTTATTTATTTATTTATTTTTTATACGTGGATACAATAACAAATCATATAAATATGATTGGGAAGGAACAACAGGCTTGGCCCAAAACTATTCCATTCCCAAATTTTGATTACATGTCCAAAAAATAGGTTATGTTTCTTCTGTAAGAAGTTCAAGCTCAACTTTCGTCCAAAAATAAATAGAGATGTAAATTTTGAATTAGAAAAATTAAAACACTAAATTAGTTAAATATTACACTTTATTATCACTGCACATTGTATAATTAGTTTTTATGAATTTTGAAGCAAAAAATACACTCAAATTCTCACAAATAAGGGAAGGAATCAAGTTTACCCGCGTAATGGGCCTACCAAACATAATACTATAGCCTGGAATAGGTTCAAATCTGTGATTAGACGCTTTCAAGCCTAGCTGCCACGAGTCTTATTGAATTTCATCAGATATAAATCCACCTGTTCGCTACTTGGGGCTTAAGTAACGGCTGGAAACAATAATACAATCGCCTCCACATAAGAGAGTGACAGAGAGGGAATGCTTTGACAGAGTAAAGGAAGGATGACTTGGCAGAGTGGTGTAGCAAGAAGTTAAGAAAGAAACGAGAGGGAAAGACTTGGCAGGATAGTGGTGTGGAGGGAGAAAGATGTAGAATTGTGCCGAAATCAGCTACTTGAGCCGTTTTTTGGGGAGTTTCCGATTTCTGGCACAAGTCGACAAACGAATTGGGCTCCAGCAACAGAACTGGAGAAGACCGAAAATTGGATTACCTAGCTCTCCGCCAAATCTCTCCGCTCTTCAGTGGTGTGTGGCTGGAGAAGGGCTGGAGAAGTCAAGTTACAAACCCTTGCCTGGAAACCTCTTCTTCTCTCCCACTCCTCTCTCGCACACTCTCTCTCTTTCTCTACCTCTCACTCCACTAACCACCATAGCAACACCCTACCCTGACGGATTGACACTTCCAACTCAGTGTTTCAGTGACAAAACTTGACGATTCGCTGCTAAAATCTTGAGGGTTGAGTGTAAGAGAGGGCCGACTGCGCCCTAACTCCGCCCTCCAAGGTAAAAAAAGAGGCAGATATTTTATTCTAAAGTGAGGTCCTCGTTGTAATGCTAGTTTTTAGTTAGAATTTGTGTTGCTATCCTTATCTATCATTCGACAAAGTGGATGGTGCCGACCTTCTCTAGCTCTAAAATGTTGTCGGATCTGTTTTCAACTATGTAGAGATATAATTGATTAACAAAATATTGAATCTTGATGATGGAAATTTCTAATTTGATCATTGGAGAATATTTTTGTTGACTAATAGAATAGGATTGATTATTTGAAATTGAAGAAGAATAGACAGTAGTTGGTATTATATAAGATATACCGGTATTAACCATCCTCTCTATATCCTTCGTCTATAGAATGCATTGACAAGGCAGAGGTTAGGCAACGCTGTTCTCATATTTTCTCCATCGTCATTGAAACGTGGACCACACTATATCTCATGGAACTCGGCATATTATAGGCCAGAGAATGCGGCATAAAAATTTCCTATTATTTAAAACTTGATAAAACGGATTGTAAGTCAGAAAACTATTATTCTATTTTCAGAATGTAAGTATGTATTTGTAGCTTTGTTTTGTGTAGTTTTGAAGAGTATATCATGGAGGTTACGTACCTCGCTCTCGATACACTTAGGGCCGTTTTCCGACCTCGATATTTGGTTACGTTCTAGACTTTAAACAGCTGGAGTAAGAAAATTGGCTTTCCAAAACGGGGCGTAGTCGTAGTCATTGTCAAAGTCACATTTGAATTAAATTTCAAAAAACTATGAAATTGAACACAAAATAGTGTGAAGTTTCAGCTATTTTGAATTATTAAGAAATGTTTAATTCCGTCAAGGAGAAACGTTTCCATTTATAGAAATGAGAAAATAAAAACTGTGACTACTGTTATAAAAACTGCGGCTACAGCGTTTTGGAAATCTAATTTTCTGACTCCAGCTGTTTAAAGTCTAGAACTCAGCTGAATCCCGAGCTCGGAAACCGGCCCTTAGAGTACCTATTTTAGAATTCGATAGCATCGCATTGCGGGCATAATTTTGGCAATTTCCACCTGTATTCTTTCTTTAAATTTCGGAGGGACTTCGGACGGTTCACATAGACACGGGATTTCAAGAGACTCCATAGAAAAAATATACTGTGTCAAATCAGTAGATCAAACCGGTCATTGCAAATCGCCTCTAATTGAGATGAGACATTCTAAGAAGTGTTTCTTCAAAACATCTTTTTTACTTTCCTTGCCCTATTACCATAGGTAAGGAAAGTATTGCTTTCCGAAAAAAATTAAGGTACACTAATTTCCAAATACATTTCATGGTCATCTGAGTCCAGAAAAGTGGTTTTTGGGTATTGGTCTATATGTGTGTGTGTGTGTATATAGCTGCGTACACATATTCGCGCTTCCAACCCGCACCGAGCACGCTCCTCCCTCGTACCGCCCTCATACCACCATCGAACCACAGTCGCTCCGCTCACGCACCCATCATGAACGTTACGGAAGATGTTAGATCTTCTCGCGTTCCCCGGTCGGACTACTGTTGCTCCCCGGTCGATCATCAATCGCTCTGCTGGAGTGACGTTCGGTTGCGGAGCAGAGCGGAAGTCTGTACGCACCTATGAGTGTATGTTTGTCTGTTTACACGATATCTCATTTCCCAATTAACGGAATGACTTGAAATTAGGAACTTGAGGTCCTCACAATGTAAGGATCCGACACGAACAATTTCGATCAAATTCAATTGAAGATGGCGGCTGAAAAGGCAAAAATGTTGTCAAAAACTGGGTTTTTCGCGATTTTCTCAAAGACGGCTCCAACGATTTTGATCAAATTCATACCTAGAAAAGTCATTGATAGCTCTATCAACTGCTACAAGTCCCATATCTGTAAAAATTCCAGGAGCTCCGCTCCATCTCTGCAAAGTTTGATTTTAGATTACCAATTATCAGGCTTGAGATACAACTTAAACAAAAAATTTGGAATGGAAAAGATTGAGCATGACAATCTCTACAAAAATGTTCAGTAACATTTTCACCTATGATTGTAAATACGCTTGAAATTCGAGGAAATGTGATTATTCAATTGCAAGCTGTTGGCAACTCTTGATTCTATCAAATCATTCTCTATGAAGAGATAGCAGACCTCATGTGTCTCCAGCGTTATTGTTCTGTCACCAGCTGGATCAGACTTTGAATAGTAGACTTGAGATGCGCGTGAACACTAGCGTCAGGTGATGAATTTTCATAACGGCAAGGAAAGATGTGTGAGTGCGCCACACCTGATTTTTGTTCATTATATCCTCTCTGTATGGATATACTCACTATATAAACCACTTCTCCTGTCACTCCCTCGCCTCCATAGTCTCTCACTACTTCTCCATCCTTCTTCACCAAAACCCCTTCCAGAGAAAATCAACCACTCCTCTCACTCACTCCTTTCACATCTCTTACCCCTCCAGACACAACCGCCATGGCAGAACTCAACCCTGACAGATTGACACTCACAGCTGAGTGTTACGGTTACAAAACTTGGAGATTCACAGCTCTAATGCTCGTAACACGTCTAAGTTCCTTGAGCCACTGATGAATCCCTATTCAAGAATCAGGGCGGCTAATTTGATTGCGCCGTACAACACTTGGCTCCAACAGCTTCTGTAGCTATCGTGTAAATCTTCTACAGTTGGTAACACTGCAATCGGCTTTATTCAAATAGTTGGTACAACTGATTCCTGTTTCAAGATACAGATGGTACCTCGTAATCACCTACAACATAGAATGAAACAATCTATAAGTTTTCTCTAGTATAAGATATGAATCTATACTATCATTGTAAATCTGCTACAGCTGGTGACACTGCAATCAGCTTTAATCGAATAGTTGGTACAACTGATTCCTTTTTCAAGATACAGATGGTACCTCGTAATCACCTACAACATAGAATGAACCAATCTATAAGTCTCTAGTATAAGATATAAATCTATGCTATCATTGTAAATCTGCTACAGCTGGTGACACAGCAATCGGCTTTATTCAAATAGTTGGTACAACTGATTCCTGTTTCAAGATACAGATGGTACCTCGTTATCACCTACAACATAGATTAAAACAATGTATAAGTTTACTCTGGTATAAGATATAAATCTATGCTATCATTCTAAATCTACTACAGCTGGTGACACTGCAATCAGCTTTATTCAAATAGTTGGTACGACTGATTTCTGTTTCAAGATACAGATGGTACCTCGTAATCACCTACAACATAGTATGGAGCAATTTTCAAGTTTTCTCTAGTATAATATATAAATCCATGCTATCATTGTAAATCTGCTACAGCTGGTGACACTGCATTCAGCTTTATTCAAATAGTTGGTACAACACTGATTCCTGTTTCAAGATACAGATGGTACCTCTAAATTACCTACATCATAGAATGAAATAATCTTCATGATGAGTTCTCTCTAGTATAAGATATAAATCTAGAAACAATCTCTAATGGCTGGTTTCCGAGCTCGAGATTAAGCTAAGTTCTAGACTTTAAACAGCTGGAGTCTCAAAATTGACTTTCCGAAACGGGGCGTAGTCACAGTCCACCTTTGAATTGAATTTCGAAAAACTAGAAATTGAACTCAAAATAAAAAAATCTGGTGTGGCGCACTCACACAACTTTCCTTGCCGTTATGAAAATTGATCACCTGACGCTAGTGTTCCCGAGCATCTCAAGTCCACTATTCAAAGATTTGAGCCAGCTGGTGACAGGGCAATAACGCTGGAGACACACATGAGGTCTGCTATCTCTTCATAGTGGATGATTTGATAGAATCAACAATAATTTGCAATTGAATAATCACATTTTCTCGAATTTAAAGCTTCAAAACAAAATCTATCTGCATTGATGGGGCGGAGCTCCTGAAATTTTTACACATATGGGACTTGTGTCAGTTCATAGAGCTTATCGATGACTATTTTAGGTATGAATTTGATCAAAATCGTTGGAGCCGTTTCCGAGAAAATCACAAAAAACCCTGTTTTTGACAACATTTTCGCCATTTTAGCCGCCATCTTGAATTACATTTGATCGAAATTGTTCGTGTCGGATCCTTATAGTGAAAGGACTTTAAGTTTCAAATTTCAAGTCATTCCGTTAATTGGGAGATGAGATATCGTGTACACAGACGCACATACACTCATACACACACACACACACACACACACAAACACACGAACACACACACACACACACACAACACACACACACACACACAACACACACCACACACACACAACACACACACACACACACACACACACACACACACACACACACACACACACACACACACACACACACCACACACACACACACACACACACACACACACACACACCACACACACACACACACACACACACACACACACACGAACACACACACACACACACACACACACACACACAACACACACACACACCACACACACACACACACACACACACACCACACACACACACACACACACACACACACACAACACACACACACACACACACACACACACACACCACACACACACACCACACACACCACACACACACACACACACACACACCACCACACACACACACACACACACACACACACACACACACACCACACACACACAACACACACACACACACACACACACACACCACACACACACATACAGACCAATACCCAAAAACCAGTTTTTTGGACTCAGGGGACCTTGAAACGTATAGAAATTTAGAAATTGGGGTACCTTGATTTTTTTCGGAAAGCAATACTTTCCTTACCTATGGTAATAGGGCAAGGAAAGTAATAAAGAGAGAATGATGTAAAGTTCCAGCTATTTTCAATTATTTTTGTCATAGTCATTCAATTTCAGCTGTTTAGTCCTAGAGATATTACTTTCTACACGGCTCTCTCTCTTAGAAAGAGAGGCCCATTGCTCTTTCCTTCACTGATCACTGCCACTACCTAACAGCATCACCCTACTTCCGTGTCAGCAAAAAGATGATATTTGTATTTTCTCAGTAATGAATGAACAATAAGATTCGAGATGAGGTAGATGTCACCTGATGTGTGTGTTTTGGGTTTTTCGCAGTTTGATTTCAATTGGCATGTTAAATGTTTTTGTGTTAATATTTTTAGTCAATATCTTGACGTTGTTGTAACATTTCCAATGTTTATTTAACAATAAATAATTTGATTTTATTCTATTTGATTTTTCTCTTTTTGTGAGAAGAAAACAGCAGACTCCAAGACCCGATATGATGTTAATGTCTTCTCAATTTATTGATTCATACAATAGGTACATCATCAAACCGATGGGTAGAGAAAAATAGGGTTATAAAAAATAATTTTTCTCTTTTTTCTCAGGACGAATTCCGCCGACTCTACACACAGCTAGAGATGCTACGAGAGATGAACATGCGCTCGGGCAACCGACATTTGGCCGCCAAAATTTCGGCAATGCAAGAAGCGGCCCGTGATTTCCAGGAGGAGAACCATCCTTCTGAAACCATCACTGCCATGGAAATGTCAAACTGCAAGGCGCCCACGTTGAGCTGTGTTGGAGGAGGAGGCGTAGGAGGCGTAGGAGGAGGAGGATTAGGAGTAGGAGGAGGTGGTGGTGGCGGAGTAGACGCACCAGAAGACACCGCGGAAGAATCTTTACCACAGACACATCCGCTCCAGACCACAAAGTCTCCGCCATTGGGAAAAAGTAGTCCCAATACGTTGGGTGTAAAGTCGGGACACGCGAGGACACACACGATTGTGATAAATCTGGACGATAAGAGTCGGTTCACCGAGGAGGTTACTGTCTGATGCTTGTGGCTGGACAACGCTTAAGTAGGGTTTACATTGGTCAAGTTTACTTGAATTCAGGTTTTTTTAAGGTTTGGGTTGGATGGGTGATTTTGAGAACTTGGTGCTGGTTGTACAGAAGCCTTTTGAATTTTAACCGTGATTAATTCCACTAGAACCAATCAGAGAAGCCTTATTTCCAAAATAACCTGCTCTGATGGCTTCTCGTGGATTTAATCGTGATTGAATTTAACCGAATCTTGTGCAACCGGGCCTTGAAGTGATAAGTCGAGTTCACTTGGATTCATGAAGTTCTCATAAACTCAAAAGTACATAAAAAATGTAAATTCAAGAAAATTTATCTCAATCTGAAATCAATTTCAAAGATTTCTTCTTGCTTTTCATACTTTTCTTGCATCATACTATTCTATTTAGTTGCAGATATCTACTTGTAAAAAAGCCTTTTTGGGAACTTGAAGCCAAATCTACTTGAATTCAAGCTCTCATTACCTCAAAAGTGTACAGTTATGAATCGGAAAATTTTTGTTTTTTTCGGATTGGTTTCTACGGTATTGCAGATTTGACGCCTAGTGAGATCGGACTCCCCATGTCTTGATTAGACCAGGTCCTGTGTCTCGATCAGACCAGATATAGTTTAGACCACCTGGTGTAATCGAACCACTGGGTTAATCGAAGCATTCCGTCTCGTTTAGCCGAGGTGTGCGTTTAGACCAGGTTTTCAGGAAAATTGAATTGATCTCAGAATTTTCTTCTACCTTCTCATACTTTTCTTGCATCATACTTCTCTATTTAGTTGTTTTTACATATTCTACATTGACTGATGATACTGTTTTCATCCTATTCCATCATAATTATGTAGTTTGGAGTGTACCTTCAAGATTCAAGTTTTATCCAGAAGTCATTCATGTTCAACATCTACAAATTTTGTAGGTCTACATTGATATACTGGATTCAATTCTCTGTTCTTGACCTCTGAAAATTTAGATGAAGAGGAAGATGACTTCTGATATTATAAGAAAACTCCAGATATTGATAACTCGAGTTCGAAAAATACATTCATTCCACACTAAAATTGAAATCAAGTGACTTGACTAATCTAAACGCCTCTTCAGTCGTTACTCACTATAATATTGTCTTCAACAGTGTCTTCGATTTTGAGTGTGTAGATGTATTCAGTTCGTTATGTTGCGAATTTTCATGTGGTTTTATTTTGATGACTTCATGGTTAGTATGTACAAAGGTGAGTTTTTGGAGGAACTCCAATTTCAATTTGGATTGGATGAGGTGTGATTTAATAGGAGATGAAGATACAATAATAAGTGAGAGTACTTTGCTTGGGCTACTAGCAGGTGTTACAAATTCCAATTTTCAATTCTAGTTTTACCTACGACCGGTTCCTAAATTGTTAAATCCGATGAAGGATCAATCTTAAGCTTCAATGGTTCATTAGATTCAATGAGGGTCCTAGAAACCGGGCATAATACTGTTATTTTGTGGACAAAAAAAATCTGATGTATTCTGTTAACACAGTGATCACAACAAACAAACAGAAAAAACCATAAAGTGATTCCCGGGCTGACAAATAATTTTTGAATAGTAGCGCTCATCGAACTTTCATCTAGCTGTTTACCCTGTTGTCAATATTTGCAGTAGCAGAAGTCTTCGGGGTGAATTACAGCATTTAATTTGGATTTTAGTTCAGTAATAATGATTAAAGTGATTAAGTTTCGATTAGGTACTGTGGGATGAATTGGTTACCCTGTTGTCAATATTTGCAGTAGCAGAAGTCTTCGGGGTGAATTACAGCATTTAATTTGGATTTTCGTTTAGTAATAATAATTAAAGTGATTAAGTTTCGATTAGGTACTGTGGGATGAATTGGTTACCCTGTTGTCAATATTTGCAGTAGCAGAAGTCTTCGGGGTGAATTACAGCATTTAATTTGGATTTTCGTTAGTAATAATAAGTGATTAAGTTTCGATTAGGTACTGTGGGATGAATTGGTTACCCTGTTGTCAATATTTGCAGTAGCAGAAGTCTTCGGGGTGAATTACAGCATTTAATTTGGATTTCAGTTAGTAATAATGATTAAAATGATTAAGTTTCGATTAGGTACTGTGGGATGAATTGGAAATGTAATATATTCATTCAAAGTCGTTATTCTCTCAGACTATTCTGTTGAATCTAGACGTTCAGTATTCTGCATCTCACATCAAACTGGCTATTCATTTCATTCTAAATATTGATTTTAGATAAAATAGAACTGAATTCAAAATTGATCATTATAAGAAGGCTGTTTTTACAGCCATGCTCTGAATCAGCATAGATTCGTAGTGAATTTTTGAAAAGTGTAAATCTGCGTTTACACCAATGTTAATAACTCAATCCTAATAGATTCTCTTTTTGTGTAGTTGAGAAGTTGACATAGTGGTAATTATTCATATTGAATGAAAAAGACTAAGAAAATGTCAAAAACCACAGATTTATTGATACTTAGAAAGACCGGTTTCGATTATTACACTGTCAATTATTACACTTGTCAATCTCTGATAAACCCTGATAAACTCTGATAAGGTTTATCAGAGATTGACAATGGTGTAATAACCGAAACCGGTCTTACTGAGTATCAATAAATCTGTGGTTTTTGACAATTTTTTACTCTTTTTCATTCAACTTATAGATTCTATTAGATTGAACAGAACTTATCATACAGATGATGAACATATGTGTTTGTCAAGTTCCGTTCAATCTAATAGAATTTAAAAGGATTAAGTTATTAACATTTTGTAAATAATTTTTGTGTAACCCCAGCTTAAGGGTGGCACAGTCTTGAGAAGAGAGGGTTCAAATCAAATCAAATTTACTTTCAAATCAATTGACAACGTTTACAATCAAAGGAACAAAATCCAGTTTCAGGAATGAGTCTTGAACTGCGTACAAACTTACGTGCCACGAACACATCAGCTGATGCTTAGCTTATTATATCTGTATTTGTACGGAAACCGTTAGACTAGGCGCACAACCAGTTAGTCAAGACAAGACATTATCCGACACGTTTAGTCACAATACTTCACATAGCTGCTTATGACGCAACTCACACTGATTAGTCATTGCAATTAGACATGTATTCATAAGAAACTATGTGAAGTATTGTGACTGAACGTGTCTGATCATGTCTTGTCTTGTCTGGACTAACTGGTCTGCGCCTCTTTAGAAGCCTCAGTGCCAGTAACATAAAAGCCGGTTAAATTCTAATCGTGATTAATTTCACGAGAACCAATCACAGAAGCCTTCTTTTTGAAAAGGCATTCTCTCATTGGTTTTCGTGAAATTAATCACGATTTAAATTTAAACTACTTTTGTGCAACTGGACCTAAGATATAGATATAATAAGATAAGCATCAGCTGATGAAGAATGAAATCCACGTGTTCGTGGCTCATAAGTCTGTACACATCTTCAAATCAATGAGAAAATATGAGGAAACCAAAGGAAGCATGTGAAAAGATGAGGATACTGGAGGGAGCTATCTCAATTTGTTATTCATTGTGTATTAATAATATGCCTCAAAGAGAAATTAATTATGAATTAAAAACAAGAAATTACATGAATTAAACTGAGCATGGCTGAATCGAGTGAACAAAATTAACTGCTCGAGCAATAATTACACGGAAGAGCAGCTAATATTCGCGGTTGTAAATCACGGCTATGAAGTTTTTACAACTGCGAAGTTATAATGCCAAGATAGCTGTGTTTCTGCCGTGGTCTGGCGGATGTTTGGGGGGTGTTTGACGGGTGTTTGGAGGGTGTTTGGGGGGTGATTGAGGTGTGTTTGAGGGGTGATTGAGGGGTGTTCGAGGGGTGTTTGGGGTGTGTTTGAGGGGTGTTTGGAGGGTGTTTGGGGGGTGTTTGAGGGGTGTTTGGAGGGTGTTTGAGGGGTGTTTGAGGGGTAGATGGAGAGGAAAAGTGCCGTCTAATGAGCACAAACAGAAGGTGCCAGTTTATTATGCAGAGTCGATGTTTCCGAGAATTTTACGCCCGTTTTAATCAGTTATTCATTGCGAAGTGAGCATTTCACGAGCATTTTATCCGAGTTCAACTCGATGATAATAATTATGCGCAGGAGAATTTTGAGAGTGGCATTGATTTCAATAAACACAGCGAAAAATAACCGACAGCCTGCTAACGGTCTGTTCCGTTGCTGAAAGAGAGAAAGAGAGAGTGTGAGGGAGACATGCAGAGAAGAAGAGAGAGAGAGTGAAAGATGGAGTGACGGAGGATGATTGAGTACTTTATTTATGTAGATTACAATATATATACTGTCTTATACACTTATATACAATAGCTTACAATACAGCAAAATTATAGATGAGAGAGACTAATAAAGAATGAGAGAGAGTGAGACAGAGAAAAAGTGAGATGCTGAGGAAGAGGAAGATAGAGTATGAGGAAAAGAGAGAAAAAGAAAGAGAAAGAGGAAGATAGTGAGAGAGAAAGGAAGAGAGTGAGAGAGAGAAAGTTAGAAAGAAAGAGAGACAGATGAAGAGAGTGAGAGAGAGAAAGAAAGATAGACAGAGAGAGAAAGTGTGGAAGATTGATTGACAGAGGAAGAGTGAGGAAGATAGAGACTGATTAATTGATTTATTTATTTATTTGAAAAGGTCTTGAAAAACCTATGACGTTAAAACCTTGCATTTATAGGCCTTGAAAAACCTATTGCATTTATAACATTACAAAATGATAATGAATTAAAAATAAGAGAAGACAGATAGGGGAAGACAGAGAGAGCAAAAGATACAGGGGAAAAAAGAGAAACAAAGAGAAAGACATATAAAGAGAAGGATAGATATAGAGAAAGAGGAAGATGTAGACAGTGAAAGAGAGGATGAGAGTGACTAGCATTGATTTTAATAATCACAGTGAGAATGAGAGAGAAAGAGTGTGATAGAGAGGATGAGATAGTAGGGGAGAGAGTGAGACAGAGGAAAATAGAGAGAGAGAGAGAGAGAGAATAAGAGAAGAGAGAAAGAATAAAGAAAAGTAGAGTGAAAGACATAGACAGAAAGAGAGGGAGATTGTATGTGTGTGTGAGAAACAGAGGAAGCAAGAGAGAGTGATGGAAACATAAGAAGAAAGAGACAGATGGAGAAAGAGAAGGATATAGAGTAAGAGTGAGAGGGTGTGAGTTACTAGCATTAATTCAAATTATCACTGGAAAGATGCTCAACAAATTGCTAACGGTCTGGTAATAAAGGGAGAGAGACATACTAAGAAAAAGAGAGAGTTACAGAGAAAGATAGAGAGTGAGACTGAAGGACAGAGAAAGAGCTAGAGCAAGAGAGAGATATGGGGAGAGAGTGTGAGAGAGGGAACATTATTGAGGGAAGTTGAGTTTGATAGAGAGACAGAAGAAGAAAGAAAGATAAATTACAGAGAAAAAGAGTGTGAGAGAGAAAAGGAAAGTTTGAGAGAGGGAGAGACAGAGAAAGAGAGTAAGAGAGAAAGTTTGAGAGATGAAGACTAAGAGAAAGCGAGTTTCATTCAATTTAGCGTCGCTCGGCCTGTATTAGCAAGTTGATAGCCGGCTTACTACAATGTTCCCAGCCGGATTCTATTATAAATCTCAGGCATTACACATCCAGCATCCATTACATTACAATTATCATTAAATTCGGAGCTCAACTTAATCATAGAATGACCTTTCATCAACTTCTGGGGTTTAGGAAAGACCCAATTATAACACATAATCTATAGTGGGGTCCACGTTATAATGGCAGTGTTTGATTGATCAACAAAGCTGATAGCGCTATCTCTTTCTAGCTTTTCTCTGTTGCCAAGTTGTCTTTTAAAAATGTAGAATGGATAATTGATCAACAAAATATTACATTTCAATTATGGAAATTCCTTATGAAATTATTGAAAGTAGTTTTTCATGTATTAAGATTGTAAAACGCGACTTTATCGCTTAAGTCAAAACAGTTACCAAGCAACGCATAGCGGAGCGTGGTAATTTTGATGAGAGCGATAAAGAAGCTTTCTGCTCGAATTACATACAAAAGTTTTTCTATAAGTGCAGAATTGGATTCCAATACAATAAACAGTTGTTTTTTAAATAACTTATCCAATTATATTGATGAATCAATGTGAAAATAATAAAATGACACAATTCAATTATTCTATCTAATCATAATGATTTATTATTAGAATAAGATAAAACTATTAGTATCATTTGCGAAGAAAAAAATTGGTAGTACAATGATTTGAACCTGGGTTCTTTAGCATGAAAGTGAACGCTCCATCTGTCTTTGCCACTGTGACTGTTGGAAATGGAGCAAAAAACTAGGGACATGAACTTATTGGATTTTTCTAAAATGTAGCCTACTGCACATGCGCTGCGGTTAGCGAGCGTAAAGTAAACAGCTGGCAAGTGTAAAGTAAACAGCTGGCGAGCGTAAAGTAAACATCTGGCGAGCGTAAAGTAAACAGCTGGCGAGCGTGAAGTAAACAGCTGGCGAGCGTAAAGTAAACAGCTGGCGAGTGTAAAGTAGATTATTGCTTGCTCCTCACAAAACAACTGTTTTGTGATGAGTATTCAGTTCGTAAAGGAGAACTTTTCAAGCGGTTGTAGAAAATAGCTATTTATGTATTAAGAGCATAATGCGTGACTTTATCGCTTGCGCAAAACAGTTATCATGCAATGCAAGAGCGATAACAAAGCATTACGTGCGAATTACATACGAAAATTTTTCTACAACTGCCCAAACCTGTTAAATTACTTATATCAGCGGAGTTACAATTACCGACTTTTTAGTTTAAGATCTGACCTTTTGGCGAGCTGCTGACCAACAGCTGATCAGCGAGCGTAAAGAAAATCTACTGCGCATGCGCGGATGGTTAGCGAGCGAAAAAGGCGATTCTCCTCAGAAATAAGGTGTTTCACGAGGAGAATTGAGTATGTAGATTCTTTTTTCACGTGCAGTTGTAGAAAAATATAATTTTTCGCTTGATAAAATATAATTGATTATTTTAAACGAAAATGGACAGTTAATGTTACATCAATAAACCTGTATCAGCTACCGTCTATAGAAGGCATTGACAAGACAGAGCTGGTTATTGTTTATTCTCGTTTAAAATAATTAATTTCATTAAGCAAGAAATCATATTTTTCATTGATTCAATAATCGATTCTTATAATAAAGATGGAAGATTTTGTTAATTAATTGTTAGTTCTACATTGTTGAAAGATGATCTGGCAAAAAAAGCAAAGCGAGAAAGAGATAGCGCTATCCGCTTAGTTGGATGATAGACAAGGATAGCAGTACCATTGCTAATCAAACACTGCCATTATAACGTGGACCTCACTTTAATGAACACGAAAATTGATAACATATTGTTTGTAAGTTGTTAGATGAGGTGGGGAGTGCAGCAGGCAGCATATACAACTTTTGCCAGCTGACAGACACATTAAGATTAATCAGCGGTGGCTGAGAGGACTTTGGAAGTAGGCTGTGGAAGAGAGAGATAAATATGAAAGATGGCGGAGTGAGTGAGAGGGAGAGTGGCTGAAGAATGATGGAGTTGACGGCAGTGTGCTTGAGGAGCCGTGCGAAAGGATGGCAAATTTATAATAGCTGCTGGAAAGGGCGAATGACTGCTTGCCAGAAGTCGAGAGAGAGTGAGAGAGACAGACAGAATAATACAGAGTATGTGACAGAGAGGGACAGAAAGACAGAATGATACAGAGAGTGTGTGTGAGAGAGAGAGAGAGAGTGATACAGAGACAGTGAGTGAGAAAGGGAGCGTGAGAAATAGAGAGATAGAAAGAGTGTGTCAGAGAGAGAGAGAGAGTGAGTGAAATACAGAGATACAGAGACAGTGAGTGAGAGTGAGAGAGAGTGAGAGCGGAAGACAGAAAGTTACAGAGAGTGTGTCAGAGAGAGAGAGGGTGACATAGATATACAGAGAGTGTGTCAGAGGGAGAAAGAGGATGACAGAAATATTCAGAAAGTCTGTCAGAGAGAGACATACAGGAAGATACAGAGAGTGTTACAGAGAGAGAGAGATGGAGAGAGAGAGAGCGAGAGAGAGAGACAGAAATATACAGAAAGTGTGTCATAGAGAGAGAGAGGATTTGAAGAGAGTGTGTCAGAGAGAGAGAGAGAAGATAAAGAGAATGTGTCAGAGAGAGAAACAGAATGATACAGAGAGTGTGTCATATAGAGAAATACAAAGATGCAGAGAGTGTGTCATAGAGAGAGACTCAAAGATACAGAGAGTTTGTCAAAGAGAGAGAGAGTGACAGAAAAATACGGATTATGTGTCAGAGAGAACGACAGAATGATACAGAAAGCGTGTCAGAGAGAGACAGAAAGATACATGACTTAGAGAGTGTGTCAGCGAGAAGAAATTATATATAGAGTGTGTCAGAGAGAGAGAGAGTGTGAGTGAGAGACAGAATAATACAGAGTGTGTCACAGAGAGTGAGATAGAGACAGAATGATACAAAGAGTGTATCAAGGTGTGTCAGAGAGAGAGAGTGTGAGTGAGAGACAGAATAATACAGAGTGTGTCACAAAGAGAGAGACAGAATGATACAGAGAGTGTCTCAGATTAGATTAGATTAGATTAGATTAGATTTCTTTATTTATGTATGTTACAATGTTCAAAGAGAGAGAGAGACAGAAATATACAAAGAGTGTTTCAGAGAGAGAGACAGAAAGATACAAAGAGTGTTTCAGAAAGAGAGAGTGACAGAAAGATACAAAGAGTGTGTCAGATAGAGAGAGAGGATATAGAGAGTGTGTCAGAGGGAGAGAAATATACAGTGAGTGTCAGAGAGAGAGACAGGAAGATATAGAGAGTGTGTCAGAAAGAGAGAAGATATAGAGAGTGTGTCAGAGGGAGAGAAATATACAGTGAGTGGCAGAGAAAGAGTCAGAAAGATACAGAGAGTGTGTCAGAAAGAGAGAAGATACAGAGAGTGTGAGAGAGAGACAGAAAGATACAGAGAGATAGGGAGGGGAAGAGAGAGAGAAAGATACAGAGAAAGTGTCAGAGAGAGAGAAAGAGACAGAGTGATACAGTGACAGTGAGTGAGAGAGAGAAGGTGCTAAGGAGGAGAAGCACCTACCAAGACCCTCTCAGCTTAGAAGGAAGAAATAGTCAAGTGTTGTCTGTCGTGTCAGAGAGAGAGAGACAGAAAGACACAGAGAGTGTCTCGGAGAGGGAGAGTTAGGGAGGAGGGGAGAGAAAAAGATACAGTGAGTGTGTCAGAGAAAGAGACAGAGTGATACAGTGACAGTGAGTGAGAGAGAGAAGGTGCTAAGGAGGAGAAGCGCTAACCAGGGCCCTCTGAGCTGAGAAGGAAGAAATAGTTCAAGTGTCGTATGTCGTGTCAGAGAGAGAGATAGAAAGACACAGAGAGTGTCTCAGAGAGGGAGAGATAGAGAGGAGTGGAGAGAAAAAGATACAGTGAGTGTGTCAGAGAAAGAGACAGAGTGATACAGTGACAGTGAGTGAGAGAGAGAAGGTGCTAAGGAGGAGAAGCACCTACCAAGACCCTCTCAGCTTAGAAGGAAGAAATAGTCAAGTGTTGTCTGTCGTGTCAGAGAGAGAGAGACAGAAAGAAACAGAGAGTGTCTCGGAGAGGGAGAGTTAGAGAGAAGGGGAGAGAAAAAGATACAGTGAGTGTGTCAGAGAAAGAGACAGAGTGATACAGTGACAGTGAGTGAGAGAGAGAAGGTGCTAAGGAGGAGAAGCGCTAACCAAGGCCCTCTGAGCTGAGAAGGAAGAAGTAGTTCAAGTGTCGCCTGTCGTGTCAGAAAGAGAGAGACAGAAAGACACAGAGAGTGTCTCAGAGGGGGGGTGGGAGAGAAAGAGATACAGTGAGTGTGTCAGAGAAAGAGACAGAGTGATACAGTGACAGTGAGCGAGAGAGAGAAGGTGCTAAGGAGGAGAAGCGCTAACCAGGGCCCTCTTAGCTGAGAAGGAAGAAATAGTCAAGTGTCGTCTGTCGTATCAGAAAGAGAGAGATAGAAAGATACAGAGAGTGTCTCAGAGAGGGAGAGATAGTGAGGGGGGAGAGAGACAGAGTGATACAGTGACAGTGAGCAAAAGAGAGAAGGTGCTAAGGAGGAGAAGCGCTAACCAAGGCCCTCTGAGCTGAGAAGGAAGAAATAGTTCAAGTGTCGTCTGTCATATCTCTCCCACGCTGCTCTGCCTCTGCCAGGCATATTACACCAAGCTAAAAGTAAGGAAACTCATATTTCTGTCTCCAAGTCATTACAAGTCTGTACCATGATTTTCATTCAAAGTTCTCCTAGATTCAAACTCGTTTTCTCATGACATTGATTCATATAATAATTTAATTTATTGTACTAACATAATTTACAATAATGAGGTACCCGTTGTTATAATGGCAGTGGAGAAAGATAGGAGAACAACGTTGCCGATCCTCACTATCTTGTCAATGCCTTCTTGACCGTAGCTGATACAGGTTTATTGATGATATTAACTGTTCATTCTCGTTTAAAATAATAAATTATATTTTTCCTACAGTTACCTTGAAAAGTGGCCATTCCTGCACTGATTACAGAACGCAAAGAATCACTTTTCCGCTCTAGTGCGGGAAAAAATTTTTCTGCACTCCAGATTTGCAACATGGCAACACAAAATAGTTGGTGGGTTATATGGAGGATTATTGCACGGAAACAGAAATTGAGTTGGTAACAATGACTGTGGTTAGATTTAGATGAGAATCATTTCAATGGCTACCCTACATTTATGATAAAATCCCAATCTAGAAATCCAAAACAAGAATAATGTTTATCTAAATCATAATTAAATAATAACTTCTCATCATTTAATAATAAATAATGTTTATTTTCTATCGACAGTAATAATTATTCCAACTACAAGCAATTAGAAATGTAGCAAACACACATTTTGAAATTCAAATTTTCAGGTTAAATAATTACCGTTCGAAATCCATGTCAATAAAATTAATAAAATAACATTGGAATATACTACAATAAAATATTATAGTATTTTTCGGAAATTCTAGTTAATCATAATTCTGAATATCTGAATACTGTTTTTAGCTGGATGAAAGATCAAAGTTAGGTACGATTCTTCCCGCTAGGTTGCGCGCTTGTCGGTTCAGCCATTTTGCAATCATCCAAACCAGCTGTTGGCGTGTATTTTGAATGCGAATTTTTTGTTTTATCTGTATTTTTTCTTATTCTTGAATGAATAAAAATGAGAACTTTGGCTGAGAATTTTCAACTTCAATTGGATTATTAATTTTTAAATGAATTAAAGTTGTTATTAATAACAGCATCACACACACAAACATTTGATGGATTTCAACCATCATTTTATCCATAATTACCCACTTTTCATATTCAATGGTAACTGTAGGAGAAATTTAATGTGAAATATGTGCGCAAAGTTCCTCTGCTGCACTCAAGAAGCCATTCCGCCCTCGCCTACGGCTCGGGCGTAAACGTTTCTTTCGGTGCAGCAAACTGTCACTTTGCGCACTAGTTGCACAAATAACTATTTCAATATCATAATGAATTTTCATAATCAAGATGAAATATTTTATTAATTAATTATTCATTCTATATTGGCAAAAAACGATCTGGCAACAGAGCAAAGCGAGAAAGAGGTAGCGCTATCTGCTTTGTTGAATGATAGGATCCTCACTGACAGACATCCTCCTAGACAGTATCCTCACTGTCTTGTCAATGCCTTCTTGACGGTAGCTGATACAGTTAAGGCTGTGAAACGGCTAAAAATAACCTTTCTACTCGTGATATTTTTCCAAGTTTTTCGATTTGTATATCATCAGGCTATTAAGATGAAAAAGTTTTCTCAGGAAAACATTTTTTTCCGATCATTACTTTTTGAGATATGAGCGACTGGAGTTTGAATTTTTGGGACAGAACATTTCAAATTCGGTACGATATAAATCCATGAAATTTAGAGGATGGATTCTTCATGGTATTGATGATCTAGTAGAACAAAACTTTCTGAAAAAATAATTTTTTGGAAAATTTATTCAATTTACCAAAAATAACTCAACATTAAGTTATTTCTGGTTATTTTCAGTAAATTGAATAACTTTTCCAAAAATTTATATTTTTGGAAAATTCTTGTTTTACTGGATCAACAATACCATGAAGAATCCATCCTTCAAATCTCATGGATTTATCTCTTACCGAATTTGAAATGTTCTGTCCCAAAAATTCAAACTTCAGTCGCTCATATCTCAAAAAGTAATGATCAGAAAAAATGTTTTCTTGAGAAAACTTTTTCATTTTGATGGCTCGATGATATACAAATCAATAAACTTTGAAAAATATCACGGGTAAAAAGTTTATTTTTAGCCTTTGCACAGCCTTATTGTAATATTGATTGTTCATTCTCGTTTAAAACAATCAATTATATTTTATTGAGCAATTAATTGTAATATTGATTGTTCATCTCGTTTAAAACAATCAATTATATTTTATTGAGCAATTCATTATATTTTTCAATGATTTGATAATCGATTTTCATAATTAAGATGAAATATTTTGTCAATTGATTGTTAGTTCTACATTGTTAAAAGACGATCTGGCAACAGAGCAAAGCGAGAAAGGGATAGCGCAATCCACTTTGTTGAATGATAGACAAGGATAGCAATGCTAATCAAACACTGCCATTATAACGTGGGCCTCACTGTAGGTGGAAATTCGATGATAGATATTATCCAAAAATCAGCCCGGGAACAAACAACGTCATATCAATTTTCGAATTCATCTCAGAAAGTTTACTGGTCAACAAATTTAGAATTTCTGAAGTTGGATTTCAGTAAGATCAAGAAATACTACCTAATGAGTTCTCATGAGATATAGAGTGCTTTGAACATATTTAATTTCTAAACGTAACTTATGTCATAGCCACCTCTAATACAGGTGTATTAGAGGTGGCTATGCTTATTTATTTATTTATTTATAAGGTTAGCATAAAAATACAAGAATCGGAAAAGAAAAAACAGGCTATTGCCTATAACTTATTCAATTTCCTAATTTTTAGTTTTAAATTGTCCAAATATTATAGGTTATGTCCATTCAAATTTCTACACAAAATCACAATCTAAAATATAAATTAGAATAAAACAAACAATTTTAAATTTGGATGGATTAATAATAATAGTTTTTAAAAAACATGAAACAAACTATAAATTCACAAAATAAAGAATAAAAACACTTAAATTTTGAGCTCGAAAATATCACATTCACCATAGCTATATAACAGCTGTAACATCTGAATTTCAACAGGATACGTCAAGGAATATTTCTCAGTTCTATGATGAGTTCAAAACGTTATTCAAACTCAAAATATGGATTTGTACCACTGCTTTGTTGCAAGCAAGACACTTTGAGAATAATATGATCAATATCAACACTAATATAACACCAAGCTCCGGTTGCACAACAGCCGGTTAAATTTTAACCGTGATTAATTCCACGAGAACCAATCAGAGAAGCCGTCTTTCAAAAACACCTTCTCTGATTGGTTCTTGTAAAATAAATCAAGGTTAAAAATCAACCGGCATTTGTGCAACCGGGCTCTAGTGTTAATATTAATATTATTAATGCGATGTTGATTATGTACGGACTTTATTAGAGACGTTTTATAGTCAACTTTCCGTACGCTTTCGTTTTTGTGAATTATATTTTCATAAAATATACTGCTTGAAAAGTATGACTTTTATATTTTATTGCAGATTTTTTTAAGGTCTGATAACTCAATAAATTTGTACAGTAAATAAGAAATTCTGTGATCTTTTGAAAATTATTTTTTATAAACAAATTAGGCTAAGTGTTGAATATCATAGTATTAAGATGTGTCTAACCTAAAAATAATATACTGTAAATAGTTGTTATAATATGGAAGTTTACTAATTAAAACATAATATTTTATCATGTGTATCTCGTTGAGCTTTAAGTAGTGGTTATATGTATAGTAATAATAGATTGTGTAAGGATTGAATAATAACATATAGCTATGTGAAAATTTTTGTTGAGAATTTGAAAATAGTCCTTTGTACAAATTTATTGAAAAATTAGTGTTCAAAAGAGTGAAAAATTAGCCTAAGCAGTCATTCATTACTGAGCCCCGTTGACTGTTTGGGAAAATTTACCACATGAACACTTTTGTTTCAATTTAATGGCCCGGTTGCACAAAAGCCGGTTACTTTAATCGTGATTGATTCCACGAGAACAAATCCGAGAAGGCGAACTTCTGATTGGTTCTTAAGGAATTAATCACGGTTAAAATTCAACCGGCTTTTGTGCAACCGGCACAAAGAATCAGGAATGGAACACCTTTGGTTCTAATCTCTTAGAATTAATGAAAATCAAAATTTGCTTTGATCTAAATAGTGATGCTATATTAGTTGCTCCTCTATTATAGTAATACTGTACAGTTTTATGAATATTAATTACGCATATTGCAGTTTCTATTTTCATATATATCATCGCTCAACTTTCCATTGCAGATTTTTAATTTATATTTTCTTCTAGGTAAGGCATTTCTGAACTTCGTAATATTTATGAAATTAGCTGTTACATTATAATGTTGTGGAATATTTCAGTATAATTATTTATACGTATCAAATCTTATATGATAATAAATTGTTAGTTATCGATATTAAATTGTTAGAGTCATAGATATTGTATCAAATTTTGTTATATTCCTATCGTAAGAAACTCTAGAGATCAAAAAAATCAGTATCAAACAGATTTAAGAATAATAGTGCTATTTAAAAATGTATTTAAATTATGATTATCGTTAAGAGCGGATGTTTGTCTTCTCACTTAGTCCTAATTATTTTTACTGTGATATCGATGTAAAAATGCAATTGATAAATAATGTGGAGATCAAAAATATATTCATTGTGAAAATAAAGTTATTTATAATATATGGGTGAACTCAACACATACTTCTGAACAAGTATGGGAAAATTATTCTATTTGCAGTAATAAAAAGATTTTTCTCATTCTTCCACTACGAGTTTCTATTTAAGCTAGGTTTACACCAAAGTTATTAACAAAATGTTAATAACTTTATCCTATCAGATTCTATTAGATTGAACGGAACTTGACCAACACATATGTTCATCATCTGTATGATAAGTTATGTTCAATCTAATAGAATTTATAAGGATTAAGTTATTAACATTTTGCTAATAACTTTGTGTAAACGCTGCTTTAGTTTTACTTTTGTATTAACAATTATGATGAAAGCTTAAAATGTCAAGTCTTTAAAATACTAGTAGAGGGTTATAGAATGTGGATTCAAATACACAGGAGTTATTTAGTTTATAGGGTAAAATTGTTGGACCAATTTCAATAATGCAGGTTGATTCATTTCTATATTTTTTCTCTATGAAGACGAAAATTTACATTGACCAGAGTGGGTGAATAGTAGGATATTAGATACAAATATTGAATTCCCTGCAATGAAGTTTTGGATTATCTTGGATCATTGAACATTTTTCGAATCTAACTTCACTGGAGTAAGAAAGGATCAATAAAAGATGTATATTATTATAGAGCTGTCGATATTTAACTATCTTTATGACCATGGATTTAACCAGAACTCGTTTGTCTAGGATATGTCATAATTGGTTTCAAAGAAATAAATCGAAGTCTCCTCAATATAAACAATGTGATCTTTCCTTTGATACTGTTTATGATTAGTTTGATTTTCTGAACCCTCTTACACCAAAGTTATTAACAAAATGTATATTTTTCCGTCCTTTTAGATTCTATTAGATTAAACATTACTTATCATACACATGATGTGCATAGTGTTTGTCAAGTTCCGTTCAATCTAATTGAATCTGTAAGGACGGAAAAATTAACATTTTGTTAATAACTTTGATGTAAACGCAGCTTTAATATCATACCTTTCAATCCAATTCAATTTATTAGATTCAATCATAGTTAGTTCAATCATTATTAGATTGGATGTACCTTGATTGGATAACCTTGTTTTGAAACTTTTTATTTTCCAATTATTTTTCAGCTATCTATAGGACGTACATAATTGTTTCAAGTGAAAAATATCAAGAATCAGTCAAAATAGAGTATACAATATCATTCCTGCATCTTTACAAGAAAAATTTCATGGAAATTAGAATAGATTTCAATAGCGCTAATTGTAACATATTTGAATGATATTTTACTTTTTGGGAGGAAATTCATGTTACATACAAATAAAATGAAATAGTGTTTTATTCACAAATCACTTTTCGTGTAGTTGAGAAGTTGATATTGTGGTAATTATTAATATTGAATAAAAAGTCTGAGAAATTGTCAAAAACCATAGATTTCATTGATAGTTGGAAAGACCGGTTTCGATTGTTACACCATTGTCAAACTCTGATAAATTCAGAGATTGTTTATCAGCGATTGACAATGGTGTAACAACCGAAACTGGTCTTTCTATCTATCAATTTAATCTGTGGTTTTTGGCAATTTCTTAGTCTTTTTATTCAATTATTCACAAATTATAAACATTTATACTGTAAGTAAAATTTTGAGAATTTATATTCTCAACAAGGGTTCGGCATGTTTTACTGGGTAAGATTTCAACAGAACTCTCTCATATCTTCAAAAACATTATGTATTTATAAGGTCGATAAAAAAATAGCCTAAATATCAGGTTACAACAGTTTGTAAGATGAATACTTCAGTTTCTAATCTATTTTTGTTGGAGAAATATTGTAATATTACAGACAACTAACTACTGCTTTTCAATGTGGAACAAGAAATATAATGATAGACCTCTTCAGTTGTAAACAATAAATTTTCTCATGAATTTTCATCATCGTTTGGTGTTTTTGCGTGGATCTCCCTTACATTCCTCACTATATCCTTGTGATTTCTTCCTCCCTCACCTATATTTCACCTATTGGACACGTTAACCGTTGGTCCCGGCTGCCTAAAAACAGTCGTTAGGTCAAATTAGAGTGAGGGAGTAAATTTTTTCATGGTTTAGTATTTTTGCGTGAATATCCCTTACATTCCTCACTACATACTTGTGATTTCTTCACCCCTCACATATATTTCACCAATTGGGCACGTTAATTCGTTGGTCCCGGCTGCCTAAAAACAGGAGTTAGGTCAAGTTGGACCTCCTGAAATTGATCAGGGTTGACCTGGAAACTCTGACAGCAGACCTGGGCTAGACAGGTTACTCGATATTATTACTAGTAGCTCTGTGAACAGTAGACCTCACGCAGTATTCTCATCCACAAGTAGCTACCTGATTGGAACTATAGACCTTATGGAAATACAGCAATAGACTGGCTTCTCCACACATCTGTGTAATCACTTGTCAGCTGATTTATGATGAATAATTCTATAGTCTGATTTTTACTCTAATATTGGTGTCTGAAGGAGGCTCCGTTTCCCTTTTATATTATCCTTGAAATGCAAAATTTCCCAAAACCTTGTATATACGTCGACGTGCAATTAAAAAAGGAACATACCTGTCAAATTGCATGAAAATATATTACCGCATTTCGCCGTAAATGCGCAACATATAAAAACTTTTAAACATTCAAACATTTAAACATTAAGAGAAATGTCAAACCGTCGACTTGAATCTTAGACCTCACTTCGCTCGGTGAATTATTATCATACTTCATTCAGCAGTTGATAATTTTTACTTTCCTTGCCCTATTACCATAGGTAAGGAAAGTATTGCTTTCCGAAAAAAATTAAGGTACCCCAATTTCTAAATTTCTATAAGTTTCAAGGTCCCCTGAGTCCAGAAAACTGGTTTTTGGGTATTGGTCTGTATGTGTGTATGAGTGTATGTGCGTCTGTGTACACGATATCTCATCTCCCAATTAACGGAATGACTTGAAATTTGGAACTTAAGGTCCTTTCACTATAAGGATCCGACACGAACAATTTCGATCAAATGCAATTCAAGATGGCGGCTAAAATTGCGAAAATGTTCTCAAGAACAGGGTTTTTCGTGATTTTCTCGGAAACGGCTCCAACGATTTTGATTAAATTCACTCCTAAAATAGTCATCGATAAGTCCATATCTGTAAAAATTTCAGGAGCTCCGCCCCATCAATGCAAAAAGATTCCCAATTATCAGGCTTCAGATACAATTGAAACAAAAAAAATCAAGTGGAGTAGATTGAGCATGAAAATCTCTACAATTAATGTTCAGTAACATTTTCACCTAAAATTGAAAATAAGCTTTAAATTCGAGAAAATGTGATTATTCAATTGCAAATTACTGTTGATTCTATTAAATCATTCACTATGAAGAGATAGCAGACCTCATGTGTGTCACCAGCTGGCTCAAATATTTGAATAGTAGACTTGAGATGCGCGGGAACACTAGCGTCAGTGATCAATTTTCATAACGGCAAGGAAAGTTGTGTGAGTGCGCCACACCAGATTTTTTTAACTTGAGCCAGTTACACAAACATTGATTTTTGTTCGAACGATATTTTTCGTCCTTATGAATTCTATAAGATTAAACGGAACTTGACAAACATGATCTGCTTGAAATCATCTGTTTAATCATATAGAATTTATAAAGACGGCAGAATATCGTACGAACAAAAATCAATGTGTGTGCAGTGCTTTACACATCATTTGTTTGCCAAGTTGAGTTTGATCAAATTATAATTAAGTATATCTCTCTTTTCTAGTTTACATGAAATTAATTAGAACATAATAGAAGAAAAAAATAATAATCAGGACGGCAAAAATCGTATGTCTAAAAGTCGATGTGTGTGTAACTAGACTTGAAGTGTGCAGCTATAGTATAGATCTATAAATCCATAGGTATAGATTTATCTTATCTAATAACCATCGTGAAATTATTTTTAATCCCAACATAGAAGTTCTCTTGAGATACTTTGAGCCGATATCTGAAAATCAAACTTTTTCAAGCACACTAGAGGAACTATGTTCGGTTTCTGTGAATCAAACCTTTTTGAAAATATTGTTACAACATTTCTATCTAGAAATGTTTAGGTTTGATTTGATCGTAAATGTTTAGATCGTAATTTGCCTGCAGCTATTTGAAATGCTGAATAGAATATTTTCTAGAAATATAGATTTCTATTATCTATATGATAAGCATCATTTATCATGTTGCAACATAGAAGTTCTTTTGAGAACTTTAAGCTGATATCTGAAAATCGAACTTCTTCAAGCACTCATGAGATAATATGTTTGGTTTCTGTGAATCACACTTCATCACGGATAAAAAAGTTTTTCATGAAGAGATTTGTTTTCACAAATAAAAAATATAGTATATTTCGCACCTAGGGCCGAAAATGAGACTTTTCCGGCTCGAAATCGGGTTTCAAAAATAAACAATATAAATATGAGAATAATTGTTAATTAGGCACTTCCGAAAGCGAAAAAGGAAGGTCATAGCTCTAGCAAATCTGAGGTAATCTGAATATCAGGAAATTGTCCAAGTATTTTTATTTTTTATTCTGATTCGTCTAAATAACCTAAAATATTATGTTCAATTATGTAAGAGGGTTGAGTTTATACTTTTTATTCTTCCAAATGACAATAAGATGATATTATTATAAATGTTTTGATTCTTGAATAATAAACACAAATAATGAAAAGTTTTTTGATCAGCTGTTTTAGCACACTTGAAATTTGGCCAATCTGAAATTCTGAATGTCAACGTCAACAATGCTTGTTGTCGACTTTGGAAGTTTAAGTTAGAAGTTCTATCCTACTCTGAAAATCGAATTTGAATGATTTATAATATATATCTTATCTATATTTTAATCATCCATTTTATAGATTATAGTATCTTATTGTAGAATACTTATTCAATTCTAGAAGCATAAACTGATTCTGTTTCATAAACCATTTTGTAAACACGTTCACATCAAATCAGAATCAGCTGACTTCAAGGTTATTTTACAGCCCTAGGGCCGTAAAACTTTCACCGGCCTGGTCAGAAAACAATCATTTTCGGCCTCCATGTGACGCACGGAAACCAGCTCATTACATCCAAGTGGGGCGAAAAAGATGTTACGACCTCGAACAACTATTCGAATCATAATCAGATCGTAATTTTCCTGTAGCTATTTGAAATTCTAAATAGAAGTTTCTTAAAAGAAGTTTTTATTCAGACTAACTATATTGGAGACATTTATGAGACTCAAATGATATTATTCTTCTGGTAAAATAGCTGCTTATGAACTCAACTCATGTATCTCAATTTGCTCATGTTTCGAATGATTTCCATGCAAATCCGTTGCTCGCAAATATGCAAATGCCAACCACGAGTCCAGCCAACGAGAGAAGTTTGAACAGTGTGAAACGCCGTACGGTGGAAGCTTGAACGGTGTGAAACGCTGTAGTAAAGTTTACCTTCAACCAATTTCAGCATGCAGAAAAAATCTCCCACAATTCACAATCAACTGAGATATGAATAAAATATTCTGTATTAACATTCCAAAATTTATAATTTTTCCTTTCTCTCTCTCTCTCTCACTCTCTCTCTCTCTCTCATTCTCCATCTCTCTCTTTGGTAGAGAGTTAGTGGGGAGGATATTTTTAATATTGTTTCCGAAGAATGGACATTGATATGTCCAAAGCTCCGCCAATTTATGTAGATGCATAACAATATAATTATCTATAGTTATTATATCACAAACTAGCCGTCAGGCTCGCTTCGCTCGCCATATCCGTCTAGCCAGGGGGCTCCGCCCCCTGGACCCCCGACTGGATCGTCCAAGAATGAGATCAGCAGGCTCGCTTCGCTCGCCTGCATTTTTCATTTGAGCATTTTTATCATATGTTAGAGCAATCCAGTCGGGGGTCCAGACTAAACGTCTGGCTAAACGGATATGGCGAGCGAAGCGAGCCTGACGGCTAGTAATATAATATTTCCAGGATTGAAGTAGCAGTGCCCAATCAATTTTTCCGCGATAAATGCATTTAGATCAACTTGGTGCCAACCTAATATAGTCAACTCAACTTAATGCCAACCTGACAAAATTATTAATTTAGTTGCCAGTTAACAACTGTTTCGAAGAGGTACTCTATCTAGATTATAGTTCTATAGTAACATATGATATGGAAATTCCAATTATAATTAAGAGATTGGGAGAAGAAGAATATACATGCTAAAAGACGAACTTTAAACCCTTGAAAACAACCCTTAGAGTTAAAATATTGCCAAAAGATTTCTTAGTGTGCCTCTAAAGGGCCAACTGAACATACCTACCAAATTTGAACGTTTTTGGTCCGGTAGATTTTTAGTTATGCGAGTGAGTGAGTGAGTGAGTGAGTGAGTCAGTCAGTGAGTGAGTGCCATTTCGCTTTTATATATTCACAAATTACTTTTTCATATCATATACAGTTCAATAATTATTTTCTTAGTCTATATTATGTAAATTCATCTATAATTTTGCTGTATTGTAAGCTATTGTATATAAGTGTATAAGCCAGTATATATTGTAATCTACATGAATAAAGTACTCAATCAATCGATCAATCAATCAATCAATCAATCTTATCATAGAAATGCTATTATTTTGTTTATTATTACCAGTATTTGTCATAGCTCTTGCCGGACCTGGCAATGTAAGTTGTATTAAATAAACATAAAATATCAAATATATCTCTCTCTCATAGTATAGGTCAGTTATGCTCCAAAATTCGAGTTGATTTTTGTTAACTCAAGCCGATTACTGTCGACTACTGTCTATGATTACTGTTGTTGGGGTATAGTCCAGGCAACGAATGCTAAAAAAAAGGTATAGAAGGAAGAGTTTGGAACACAATTTTCAACTCCACAGCTCTTTTAAGGATGGTAAGAGGATTAACATATCAAAAGTCCTCACCCCTACCCACTGTGCTAAAGGGGTGGAGGTGGTTTGAAAGTACCATTTCTTTTTCATTTTTCGCATATATCTCGGAAACTATGCATCTTATGAACATTTACAGCTTACTTATTTAAAGCTTACAGAATTACCAACAAGTTTTATACTTTACAATTTCCCCATGTCTCTCATAGTTTCTGAGATATCCGATCTTAAATGTGAGAATTTTTTTGAAAAAACACTATGCCCCAGTTTTTCAATCTTATCGACCTTATAATTTTTGAACAATTGATGAAAAAAAATCCGTGCTGATTATGAGCTGATAGATCATTAAATTATCTTCAATTTGATGTATATTTTTACTATTTTACGCATTTTCCTACGACTGTTGCAGGAGTTCTAATGTTGAGAGTGAAATTTTCTATTCAGCAACAATAGATCAGTTGACAAAGGAATTTGGAGGGAATGTTTGGAACACAATTTTCGACTTTGCAGCTTTGTTGAGACTAGTTTGGAGGTGAGCATATCAAAAATCTCAACCCCTACATCATGTGCTGAAGAGATGAGGGTGGTTCGAAAGTTGCATTTTCCACTTATTACTTACATGCTTATATCTTGGAAACAATGTATTCTATTGACATAATTAACGAAATAAAAATGAAGCTTAATAAATTCCCAACAAGTTTTGTTCAGTAAGGAGTTTTGATAAATCCGATACTTTTCGAGGTATTTTATGTTCTGAAGTGATGTATTTTCGAAAAACCAGATTTTCTTATATTTTTTCGCTTTTTTCAAGTATTAGTCGCTGAGAGACTACCAGCGTCACAACGCTTCAAGAAAAAGAACTACTAGGACTATAAGCTTGAGTTGACAGTGAAATTTGCTACATAAACGCCCTACACCATGGGATATCTTCTTATGCTATATTTTCTCTATAGTATTACCATGAATGATACAGTATCACCACAAAATTATACAGTATCATCATACATGATACTGTATCATCTCAAATCGATACACAAGATGATATAAGTTGGATATATTCTTATGCTATCTTTTCTCTCTATGGTATCACCATAAATGATACAGTATCACCACAAAATGATACAGTATCAACACAATATGATGCAGTATTATATTAACTTGATACTCAAACTATAATTTGATACAAAACTTCCAAACTGAAAGATTTCTACTGTTTTATTATATCACCATAAATGATACAATATCAACACAATATGATACAGTATCATCTCAACTTGATACACAACACCATAATTTGATACAATATCATCTCAACTAGATAAACAACACCATAATTTGATACAAAACATCTAAGCTGAATGATTTCTACTGACCAGAGGATATCTTCTTATGCTATCTTTCTTCTATGATATCACCATAAATGACACAATATCAACACAATATGATACAGTATCATCTCAACTTGATACACAACACCATAATTTGATACAATATCATCTCAACTAGATAAACAACACCATAATTTGATACAAAACATTTAAGCTGAATGATTTCTACTGACCAGAGGATATCTTCTTATGCTATCTTTCCTCTATGATATCACCATGAATGACACAATATCAACACAATATGATACAGTATCATCTCAACTTGATACACAACACCATAATTTGATACAGTATCATCTCAACTAGATACACAACACCATAATTTGATACAAACTGAATTATTTATACTGACCATATCTTCTTATTTATGCTATATTTTCTCTATGATGATATCGATTAAAATCAGTTATTCAAGTACAAGGAACATGATCGAAGTAGGAGTGTTCTATCTTTGTTTTCAACGTTACACTGACTTGAAATTAATATAAATTTTTGAGGTAAGCAACAAACTAATATCAATCACATTGTTCCATTCTGGAAAACCAGACACTGAAGCACTGATAACAGAATGTAAACTTGCGTGAACTGTAATGTATGACGGAATTTATTGTATGGATGAAATTAGGCAGTGCGTCTCTGAATTTAATTAATTCCTGACTGACGTATTTCAATCATCACCCACGTGACTGAGGTTTTCATTACTGTCATTAAATTGGGCCTCATATTCTCCTTGTACAGATACCAGATTCGAACAGTTGGAATGTTATTACATCAATTAATTAAAATTATTTCCACATTGCTGATGGGCATAATATATGACATACTTGAAATGATGTTTTCGCCCCACTTGGATGTAATGAGCTGGTTTTCGTGCGTCATATGGAGGCCGAAGATGTTTGTTTTCTGACCAGGCCGGTAAAAGTTTTACGGCCCTAGGGCTGTAAAATAACCTTGAAGTCAGCTGATTCTGATTTGATGTGAACGTGTTTACAAAATGGAATCAGTGGAGTTTCAAATGGAATGGAGGCTTCTAGAATTGAATAAGTATTCTGCAATAAGATACAAACATTTTATTTGGATGAATGAAAAACAGATAAGATATATACCGTATTATAAACTATTCAAATTCGATTTTAAGAGTAGGATAGAGCTTCTAACCTAAACTCCCGAAGTCGACGACAACAAGCATTGTTGACATCCAGATTGGCCAAATTTCAAGTGTGCTAAAACAGCTGATCAAAAAACTTTTCATTATTTGTGTTTATTATTCAAGAATCAAAAAAATTATAATAATATTATCTTATTGTCATTTAGAAGAATAAAAAGTATAAATTCAACCTCTTACATAATTGAATATAATCTTTTAGGTTATTTAGACAAATCAGAATAAAAAATAAAAATACTTGTATTTAATACTTCCTGATATTCAGATCACCTCAGATTTGTTAGAGCTATGGCCTTCCACTTTTGCTTTCGGAAGTGCTTATAATAGACAATTATTCTAATATAAATATTGTTTATTTTTCTGTGTGGCGAAAAATAACGTTCTCACCATGGGCAAAAATGTTTTTCCGGCTCTCAATCTCAGCCTACGGCCTCGGACTTGAAAACCGATTTCGAGCCAGAAAAGTTTCATTTTCGGCCCTAGGTGCGAAATATACTATTTCCTCCACCTACTGTCTAAAGTACTTACTTTACTCCCTGGAACATAATACCAAAGTGTCACTTTTTCGCTCTCGGTACTGAAAAACAGAAAAAATTCCTAGGGAGGAAAAGTAATTTCATTTAAATAACATGGGAAGCATCTCTATTTTAAAAACGTACATTTGAAATAGGTTAGAAGGTCTAAGCTCAGATGGGGAAGTATATAGAGTAGTCATTAAACCAACTAAATTCAATACCCCAACCAGACATTTGATCAATATATGAAATTTATGTTTGTATGCTAAAATTATCACAAACTTCATATCATTATACTAAAAAAATGTATCAATTTCATTTCATTCCATGTTATTAAAAATACCAGCCAACGAATATTCCTCATTAACTAATCAAATTTGAAACGGGAATGAAGCTGTTCTAATGTGATTTGCAGTGTCATTTTGAGTTGGAAGTGAGTAAATAACTTCATATAATGTCAATAATAACATGTGAAATTGAAATTGCAAAGCTATTCACTAAATTTTATATATTTTATCGTGTTTTTTTGTATTGGGACATATTACCCAATGTTAAAATTGATTATTTGGTATTTGACGGGACAAGCTTCATAGACCCTATTTGGTTGTCTAAGGGTTAATCGAGATTGAGAGCTAACAGTCTCTTTAACAACCAGGTGTCAGTCATAAACAGATAAGCTAGGAAAACAAGGTCAGTTTATTGGAACGATATTGGGAAAAACAGTATCAGGTACCAGATATTTCAATACATAACTGAAATCACAACAGCTTAGCGTACATGACCTGTTGCGAACAATTTCATTCCGATATTGTAATTTTACATCCAATGAAAGAAAATCATTGAAAGTTTCCTAGGACAACATTTCATTGTTAAAAGTATGTAATTTAATAAAACTTACTCAAGAAAATCCAAGTTCTTTGGATATAATATTATAAGGTTATATTCAAATTTGGATGAAAGCTGCCTTTCTAGAGCGTGCAATGTAGCTTTTACATTGCACTTAATAATTTAGCCTGTGCATTACACTTAATAATGTAAGAGAGTAGTAGCTGGCTTACAGACACTGAGAACTAATTCATGACGTCAATTAAATACTCGGCTCACTTTAATATCAAGCTGGGAACAGTTCTCTGGAGGAACAGTAGTTTAAGAACGCATTCTTAAAATTGCAATTTCAGAATCTTGAGATTTTAATTACTTGCTGTGTTCTGAGCAGAGTTAAGAAGTGAAGCAGGAATAATGCTGCTTTGTATCATGACTCTGGGTTTGGCGAGTCAATCATTAGAGTCTTGTTTCCTGTATGTGTTGTCTATAGTGAGGTCCACGTTATAATGGCAATATTTGGCGAGTCTCTGAGTTTGGCGAGTCAATCATTAGAGTCTTGTTTCCTGAATGTACTGTCTATAGTGTGGTCCACGTTATAATGGCAGTATTTAGCGAGTCTCTGAGTTAGGCGAATCAATCATTAGAGTCTTGTTTCCTGTATGTACTGTCTATAGTGTGGTCCACGTTATAATGGCAGTATTTGGCGAGTCTCTGGGTTTGGCGAGTCAATTATTAGAGTCTTGTTTCCTGTATGTACTGTCTATAGTGTGGTCCACGTTATAATGGCAGTATTTGGTGAGTCTCTGGGTTTGGCGAGTCAATTATTAGAGTCTTGTTTCCTGTATGTACTGTCTAGTCTATAGTGTGGTCCACGTTATAATGGCAGTATTTGGCGAGTCTCTGGGTTTGGCGAGTCAATCATTAGAGTCTTGTTTCCCGTATGTACTGTCTATAGTGAGGTCCCCGTTATAATGGCGGTGTTCGATTAGCAATGGTATTGCTATCCTTGTCTATCATTCAACAAAGCGGATAGCGCTATCTCTTTATCGCTTTGCTCTGTTGCCAGATCGTCTTTCAACAATGTAGAAAAAAATTCAACAATGTAGAACAAAATATTCAATGAAAAAGACTAAGAAATTGTCAAAAAACCACAGATTTATTGAAACTTAGAAAGACCGGTCTCGGTTATTACACCATTGTCAATCTCTCATAAACTAAAACTAAATACAAGAGCAGCAGAATTTATACTAGTAGGCGAGTACTGCTATTGGTCAAGGGCATGAACGCCTGCCATTGGCCCAGCTAGGCAGTCTCCTCCCACTCAACGGTGTCACAAAATGGCGGCTTAAGCAACAGAATCGCCATGATAACAGACTGTCTATTTAAGCCAATGGCAGGCGTTCATGCCCTTGACCAATAGCAGTATTCGCCTACTAGCATAAATTCCGCTGCTCTTGTATTTAGTTTTAGTTTATCAGAGATTGTCAATGGTGTAATAACCGAAACCGGTCTTTCTAAGTATCAATAAATCTGTGGTTTTTTGACAATTTCTCAGTTTTTTTTATTTAATATAAATAATTATCATAATATCAACTTATCAACTACACAAAAAAAAGAGAAAACGAAATATTCAATCTTAGTTTTGAAAATTCATCATGGAATAATTATTGATTAATATAATTTCTTGCTTGGTAAAATATATTATTTGATTATTTTAAACGAGAATGAACAGTTTATATTATATAAATAAACCTGTATCAGCTACCGTCTGTAGAAAGCATTGACAAGACAGAGGATCGGCAACGTTATTCTCCTATCTTTCTCCACTGCTATTATAACGTGGACCTAAATACAGTACTGCCGGCTTGAATTAACAGTAGAATTTGAAACATAACCGCCACTATACCATGGGATATCTTCTTATGCTATATCTTACAAGCTCGCTAGCTATTTATATCTTCCTTATTCATGCTAGAAAAGGCATACATGAAGCATAAAAGCATAATTTTCTACATCATGGAAAGGGAGAATAGATTAGGAGAATGAGCAGCTAGTATTTCATCTTACTGAAAACTTGTGAAATGAACAACTACAAGACTTAACCTATTTCGGACTATGTGTAACCTTATCTAAATTTGGGAGAGGAATAGCACAAGGTTACCTTATTTTTTCTCTCCCTATCATTTTTGATGATGCACTTATTGACCGAGGGTAGTGAGGTCTATGTTTTAACTCGGATTTTTTTTGTCTGTCTTTATGTAACGCGATTACAGCGAAACGCGCTGATAGAACTCTATGAGATCCTTTTTCAACTGCACGTCGATGTATACACAAGGTATTTTTGAAATTTTGCATTTTAAGGATAATATGAATAATATGGATAAGGATAATATGTTGCTTTTGAGAAGATACAAAAGAGCATCTGATGCATATGGAAAGATACATTTTCAAAAAATGTTGGATGTTTTTGAACGGGTAGTACTTCAGTCTAGCGGCCTTCCGTCGATAAGCAAAGCTACAGGACGCGGACTGTACATTCTCCTGTTCTTAGATAACAGTGAATCTTTATAGAATCTCTAATAAGAGACGACAAAAAATTATTAACATTCAAATAACAGAACTCGTGTACCTGTATATTGACTAGCCATCGCATTATTTCTGAAATGCCTTCTTGTCCATCGGGGATCCTCCAAACCACCAGGTAGAAACTTCGCTTCGATAAAAAGTACTGATGGGTCGCATAGTACTCTCTTTGCCCTCCAAAGTCCCAAAGTTTTTTGAAGTGCTATGAAAGTGTATTGATTACAAGTAATATACATTTTTCAACAGTATGTTATTTTCATCAAGCAATAACGTTTTCTACGTTGTTCATTCTATTTCAAATTTCTAGGATTCTAGTAGTTCAGCTAATGCTCCATCTAGGCTTGAAATACTCTTATTGACCGAACGTAGTGAGGTCTATGTTTTAACTCGAATTTTCTTTTGTCTGTATGTAACGCGATTACGGCCAAACGCGTTGATAAAATTCGATTAGATTTGGCAGGAATATTTCTTTTTCAACTGCGTGTCGATGTATACGCAAGGTTTTTTGGAATTTTGAATTTTAAAGATAATATGAAAACGAGAGGATCTCCGCCATACTCTGATATCACTATATATATAATCTACTTTGAAGATAGGATTAATCAGACTATAGAATTATTCATAATCAATCAGCTGACAAGTGGATTATTCATTGCATGCATTACACAGATGTCTGGCCGTGTCTATAAGGTAGGGTTTCAATATTTTTTATGATGCGTGCCCATCAGCATGAATATCCTCACATTTGAAAAACAAATAATAGGTGATTGAAAATAGAATAAATGAAATGATGACTAAATGAACTAAATAATGCTGAAGAAATTATAATATTCATGATTGAAAAAATAATCATCATCTATATATATAAAAATGTTATGTTGGTTTGTGTGTAATGCAAAAACTCCAAAAGTACTGGACCGATTGAGTTGAAATTTTAACATGATATAAAATCCGCATCAAGGATGGTTTTTATCTACTTTTTACAATTTTCAGGGGCGCTACGCTCGCCCGAAAATTTTTAACTTTTTTGTTTATGGATTTTTCCGATTTTTGACTTCACATTCGGGGTCAGCTCGCGAAAATAAGTCGATTAAAAAAAAAAAAATTGACCGGGCTCGCAGGGTGGCCCGGGGGAGGGGGTGAAACTTTGGCCATTTTTGGCCAGATTTGAGCTGAGCGCTGCTGCAATCAAAGTGCAAAATCTGACCGCTAGATAGCGCGCATGTTTCAAAACGCAGCTTCAACAGGTTCGTGAGATATAGAGTACCGGTAACTACACTCTTGATTACCGTATGTTTTCCGGTACAATTATTGGATTTCAATTACTTTCGCAATTCAGAACAAAGAAAGCATACCGATGCTTTTTTTCACATGGACAACTGTATGTTGCGTGTTCCCGAGTCGGCAAACCAGATAGTCTTTATATTTACGCAGACAGTGAAAAACAAAAATATTGTATATAAACAAGTATTGCAAAATTAAACTTATATGAAATGTATTCTTTGTTTTTTCTCATTTCTCAACCATTCGCAACAGAGAGTGAGAATAGGGAAAAATCTGAGTGCAGAAGAAGGCCTTCCTGTAAAATTCGGCGTGCCACAAGAAACAGTTCTTGGTCCGATACTGTACCTCATCTTTGCCAATGAGTTGTGCTCACTCGACATTGGTGGCAAGATTATTGTCTTTGCCGACGACACAGCTGTGATATTTCAAGGCAACAACTGGAACGAGACTTTCATAACCGCTGAATTAGGCATGGAAAAAATTACACTTTGGCTCCACAGTAATATCCTGACTCTCAATCATCAAAATAAATTTCTAGCATTTTCACTGACGGACTCCAAAAAACCTGTACGAAATACAATCAAGTTACATCACTGCAAAATAAATCGCATAGACTGCAATTGTCCATCAGTAGAACGAACAGATAATATAAATATTTAGGAGTTATAATAGACGACTTACTTTGGTGGGACAAACACATCATACAGCAAACAACAAAACTCAGGAAACTGGTTTACAGTTTCATTCAACTCCGACAGATACTCACACTGGATACGTTAAAAATTGTATATCACGCATTGGTAGAGTCAATAGCAAGATATGGAATCCTGGCATGGGGAGCTACGTATTTCTGCCATATCAATCCTGTTTTTAAAGTCCAGAACTCATCCTCAGAATAATGGGACAGAAACATCCACTCTACCCTTCAGATTCTCTATATGAAGAGCTCCAACTACTGAGCATCCGACAAATTTACATTCACAAATTACTCACATTCATCAGGAAAAACCTGCAGTTCTTTCTCAACATGGACCACAACCCACAGCACGCGAAGAAGGAATATTGATCTAGCAGTCCCCAGATGACAACAACTGCCGCCCAGAGAACAGTCACATACTTAGGACCGAAGATTTACAACAGGCTGCCAATGGACATCAGGAAATGGTACTGGTTAATATTTAAAGCAAAAACAAAAAAACTTGGATAATTGAAAATAGAATAAATTATAGTGAAGACCTTATTACAAACTAGATATTATGAATATTATTAATTCATTTTTTTATCAATCCTTTTTAAGAGACTATTCTCAAATATTTTTTTCTTTTAGAATCTAATTATTTTCCATCAATAATTTTCTATTTTATATATAGGTATTCATTTACTCATTTTAATTTCTTTTTTCTAAAAATTTTGCTTTTTTTCATTTTATTTCTCACATAAACATTATTTTTCCTTTTAGTTTTGTAATTGCACAATAAACCAGATTTAACAGCTCACATAACACAGATGTTCATAATTTATTTAACAAGCATAATATTTGTGGTTTCCCAACACATATTTTATATATAGTGGGGGCCACAGAAAAAAAAAATAAAATAAACATTCAATCACAATGTGCCACTGCGAAGCGTGGCAGGGTACAGCTAGTTTAAATATAGTTAAGGAATATTCATATCAGATGGAAAGGTTATTACGGAACTGAATAAATTCTCATATGGGATAGAAATTCAAACATGAACTGAGTTTATTAATATAAGTGAGTTTTTGATCTTGGAGAAAACAGATAACAGTTTTAAGGAGTAAACTATGAATATCGGAGACCGAGCTTCGCTCTGGAGTACAAAAGCATAAAAAATCTATTACGAAAGAAGGAATATTATTATAATAACATTCATAGTTCATATAGAAATGTTCTAGCTAATCACAGTAAATAATTGAGATTAATTCTCAGAGGAATGCAAAAATTTCCCTCACAAAGGCCCAGTTGCACAAAAGCCAGTTAAATTTTGATCCTGATTAATGTCACGTGAACTAAATCAGAGAAGACCATTTCAAAAAGATGGATGTACTGGAATTAATCAGGATTGAAAATAACCCGGTTTTTTGCAATCGGCACTAATTAACTGATTGAATGATTACAAAAGTTCAACAGCTGAGTCATAATTTTGACACAGTCCCACACACATGAACTAGCGCTCACTCACTTACATCACCAACAGACGACGAAATAATTATTATCAGCTGTTCTACCAAGGATGAATAATAATTATCCTTTTAATGTCCTTCAGCGAGTTTTATCAGGGATGAGACTTAGTGCAATCAAATATTTATATTATAAACCTACTTTGTTATGAATTTCGTGAGAATCGTTAGAGCCGTTTTCGAGATCCGGTGCAATACAAACATATAAACATCTAAACATTCAAGCATCCAAACATCTAAACATATAAAAATGATTATAAACAGAAGTTGCTCGTTTAACAGTATGGGATAAGTGATTTTTTGATCTTGGAGAAAACAGATCACAGTTTTCAAGAGTAAATTATGATTCAACTGTGAATTGTGATTCAAAACTGCGTGAGGTCTACTGCTCACAGAACTACTATATAGTTGTATGAATCAATAAAAAATAGAATAAAGATATTATACCGGTACCAGCTACCTCTACCACTGTCGGAGTCTGTGAGTCTGAGTCTGAAAGGGCCTCGGAAATTTGACTCTAGATGATTCTACTGGACTCGTTTGTCTGTTAATAGCATCTGGACTGATGATACAATACAAGCAGCCAATGAGGGAGGATTATTGGCCGGAGCTGGAAAGCGGCTCTATAAACTCATTATCCCTGTTTGAGAATCCTTGTCATTTTCTGATTTCCCTTGGGTGTTCTTTTTCTGCTGCTCACACAAACCCAACTTGCTTGGTCTTAGCGAATGAATGCTATTGTTGTTTTACTCACCGTAGACTATATCTGTTTGTGTTTTTGAAGCTTTCCAGAGTCGAAAACTTTCTCCACTTAAAGAACAAATAATGTTAAGGTGCGTACTGACTCATGCGTCATAAACACGCGAATTTCGCTTATCATCAGCTAATCACTTTTCTTTCCCAATTACCATGGGTAAGGAAAGTATTGCTCTTTGAAAAAAATCAACGTACCCTATTTTCTGAATTTCTATACGTTTCAAAATCCCCTGAGTCCAAAAAAGTGGTTTTTGGGTATTGGTCTGTATGTGTGTGTGTGTGTCACACGATATCTCATCTCCCAACTAATGGAATGACTTGAAATTTGAAACTCAAGGTCCTTACAATATAAGGATCCGACACGAACAATTTCGATCTAATGCAATTCAAGATGGCGGCTAAAATGGCGAAAATGTTGCAAGAAAGGGGTTTTTCGCGATTTTCTCGAAAACTGCCCCAACGATGTTGACCAAATTTATACCTGAAATAGTTCTATCAACTGCCACAAGTCTGTAAACAAAATTCCAGGAGCTTCACCCCATCTATGCAAAGTTTGATTTTGGATTCCCAATTATCAGGCTTCAGATACAATTTAAACAAAAAACTCCAAGTGGAAAAGATTAAGCATGAAAAACTCTTCAATTAATGTTCAGTAACATTTTCACATAAAAGTCCAAATAAGCTCGAAATTTGATAGAATGTTATTATTTCAATTGCAAACTGTTGGCAACTGTTTATTCTATTAAATGATTCACTATGAAGAGATAGCAGACCTCGTGTGTCTCCAGCGTTATTGCCCTGTCACCAGCTGGCTCAAATCTTTGAATAGTAGACTTGAGATGCGCGGGAACACTTGCGTCAGGTGATCAATTTTCATAACGGCAAGGAAAGTTGTGTGAGTGTGCCACACCAGATTTTTGAAGCTTTTCAGAGTCGAAAACTTTCTTTACTTGGTGAACACATGTTAAGGTGTGTACTGACTCATGCGTCTGATACACGCGTATTTCACTTCCTATCGGCTGAAATTTCTTCCGAAAATCGTTAATATAACATCCAAATTACAATTAAGACTTTAAACAGCTAGAGTCAGGAAATTGGCATTCCGAAACGGGACGTAGTCGTAGTCCACGATTAAATTAATTTTCGAAATACTAGAAAATTGAACACAAAATAAAATAAAGATAAAATAGTGTAAAGTTTCAGCTATTTCGAATTATTTAGGAATGTTTCATTTCGTCAAGGAAAAACGTTTCTAATTATAGAAATGAGAAAATATAGATTTTACAGTTGTGTTGTGAGTGATGTTGTGGTACTTTTCCATAATGAAAACACAAATTTGAAATTGTCAACAACTTTTTATTATAAAAAGTGGTTGATAATTTCAAATTTGTGTTTTCAAAATAAAGATTACCATGAAAACTACGACTACGCCCCGTTTCGGAAAGCCAATTTTCTGTTTAGAGTCTAGAACTTAGTTAGATCTTGAGCTCGGAACCGGCCCTCAAACATATAAGTGAATAATTCCTCACAAATGAGTTGTTGACTGAAATAAGAGTTGAAATTATAATGGAGACGTCCTTCAAGTATAATAAAAAATTATAAGAGTGGCCGCATTCATAAATCTTTTGTGGGTGATCTCCAGAGAGGAAAAATTATGAGAGAGCAGAAAAGGAATGAAAATGATTCTTCAAATAGAGTGGATGCGTTCAGAAAAGTGAGACGTTCAGAGAATATTGAGAAGAATTTAATTTCGTCGAGTAGCAAACAGGATGGAATTGTGTTCTCCTTCCGCCTATGCTCAGCCATTTGCCAGCATCATTAGTTGGCAGATCCTCCTAATGAAAGACGGTCCCAGGCTGACCACAACATAACCTCACTTATTTTGGTATGCGAGGTGTGTAGCAGAACCCCCTCCTGAGGTCCCCTGTACCCCTTGAACCACCCCTAATCACCCACCCCCCCAGAAACAGGCCCCGTTTGAATGAGAATGAAATTAATTCATCCCAACTGGACACCCCCCCCCATAACCTACTTGACTTTCTTGAAGCATATCATAGGCCTTGCAATATTTCAGTTTCATTCTTAATTGTTTTTTGATTAGATGCCTAATTAGGCGACGTTTCATAGAATTTGGAGGCATAGTTAGATGAATGTTTGAGTGGTCCTGTAAAGTAGAATATCTTGAAACAAAGTGAGCCTACCTTAGGAACTTTTATCAGCAAAATGGCATTCATACTATTTATACTTCAATGATATTTTGATTCAAAATCAAGTAAATAGAAGTTTTCTAATCGCTCTACTTTAATACTTTTAGGCCCGGTTGCACAAAAGCCGGTTAAATTTTAACCGTGATTAATTTTACGAGAACGAATCAGAGAAGGCCTTCTGTGTGTGCAACCACAATACGTCTTGAATGAAAAAAGACTAAGAAATTAGCAAACCCAATTAACAATCCCATATTTATGCCTCGTATCTGATTGATTGATTGAGTACTTTATTTATGTAGATTACAATATATACTGTCTTATACACTTATATACAATAGCTTACAATACAGCAAAATTATAGATGAATTTACATGATATAGACTAAGAAAATAATTATTGAACTGTATATGATATGAAAAAGCAATTTGTAATATAATAACTATAGATAATAATTATATTGTTATGCATCTACATAAATTGGCGGAGCTTTGGACATATCAATGTCCATTCTTCGGAAAGAATATTAAAAATATCCTCCCCACTAACTCTCTACCAAATCTGATAAGATAGGTAAGGAATTGAAGAGGAATGGATTTCATGTTTCTTTCAAGACCAAACCGATTTTAAATAGTCTATTTAGCTGGAGTAAAGACAAAATTGATATTTGGGATGGAAGTGGGGTGTACAAACATAAATGTGGTGATTGTAATGCTTGTTATGTGGGTCAAACTCGTAGAAGTTTCAAAAGTAGAATTAAAGAACACATCAGAGATTGGGATAAACAAAATGGGGAATCCAACTTTGCAGAACATTTGATAACAAATAATAATCATAAGTTCACAGTAATGGAGAATGTTGAGTTTCTGCATGTTAATAACAAAGGCAGATCTTTGAATATTCTAGAGGCTTTAGAAATAACAAGAGTAATTAAGGAAAATTCCCAGTATAGTTTAAATGACCAGATTCATTTCAACCAATACAACACTACGAATTTAGTTCTATCATAAAATTGTGAGCATACATTATCAATAGTTTTTCCATTTACATATTTGTTTTATTACACTTGTTTTCTTGGTTCTTATTTTGTACTGAGAGTAAACTTTGTTATCATGACGATTCTGTTGCTTAAGCCGCCATTTTGTCACACCGTTGAGTGGGAGGAGACTGTCTAGCTGGGCCAATGGCAGGCGTTCATGCCCTTGACCAATAGCAGTACTCGCCTACTAGTATAAATTCTGCTGCTCTTGTATTCAGTTTAAGTTTATCAGAGATTGACAATGGTGTAATAACCGAAACCGGTCTTTCTTAGTATCAATAAATCTGTGGTTTTTGACAATTTCTTAGTCTTTTTCATTCAATATGAATAATTACCACAATATTAACTTCTTAACTACACAAAATGTGACAATACGTCTTCTTTTTCGTTTCTTCTTCATTATAATATTCTTGAATATCTAAATCTTTCATAGCTTCTTCTTCTTCTTTTCTTCTTTTCTTCTTCTTCTTCTTCTTCTTCTTCTCCGTTCTTCTTTTCCTTTTTCTTCTTCTTCTTCTTCTTCTTCTTCTTCTTCTTCTTCTTTTTCTTCTTCTTCTCCCTTCTCAGATTTTCTTTCATCTGTCTGTAACGCATGTTATGTAACGCATTCACGGCCAAACGCGATTTGGTAGGAATATTCCTTTTTTATCTGCGCGTCGATGTATACACAAGGTTTTTTGAAATTTAACATTTCTAAGTTAATATGAAAGGAAAAGGAATTTACTCCATACTCCGATATCACTATAATAATCTATTCTGAAGATAGGATTAATCAGACTATAGAATATTATTCATAATTAATCAGCTGACAAGTGGATTATTCGTGGCATGCATTACACAGATGTCTAGAGAAGCCGGTGAACAGGTGATACCAGATACTTGTGGATGAGAGAACTGCGTGAGGTCTACTGTTCACAGAACTACTAGTACCATCAGAACTTATACTTTTTTGGGAATTATATTTGCACTGCTATGTGCGAATCAAGGATTTGAGTCACGCGAGCTATTGCTTTTTCTACGATGGGTCAACTTAGATGTATAATTTTTTTCTATTTTAATAGGTTCATATTACAATAGAGAAACAATAGCATAAGAAGATATCCCATGGTATAGGGCGTTTATGTCGCAACTTTTACTGTTATCTCAAGCCTATAGTCACGTAGTTCTTTCCCGGGAAGCTTTATAATGCTGGTAGTCTCTCATATTGTGCCGTTCATACACTCTTACTAGGTCAAAACAGTGAAAATCGACAGTAATCGTCTTGAGATAACAGTAAAAGTTGCGACATAAATGTCCTATACCATGGGATACCTACTTACGCTATTGTTTCTCTATGATATAACTTAAGATATTTACATTTATTAATACATGCTGTTTTCAAGTCTTTATTATTCTTATGTTCTGGGATTTTTATTAGAGGATTTATAGTTGAGATTTATTTCCAGAGATGTTGAGTCGGGAGAGAGGGTCATTTTATTTTATTATGGTTAGGGATAGATGAACGGCAGCAATTAAGAGTAGAAATTATCCCGGAAAACGCCCTATACAACAAACACAATGCTGTAATAATTATTACATTCGACCACATGAAAAAACAAAATATTTCCTCAGTGATTTCCAATATGCTGAATACTGTAGCCATACACGAGTTCACTACTATTCATGAATAGAAACGAATCACGTGACCTCTCTCTTGAATGTGAATACAATCAGCAACCCATTTATCAGCACAATTTTTTTCGGGAGGTGATCAGAAAAAATTATTCTTTTTCAATTCCATGAACCCTTTGCTGATTCGGATATTTCATGGAAGCTTCCATCATAAAAATGACATGTTTCAATTATTTTTTATTTAAAGTTTGTTTTTTGAAAACAAGGCTACTCTAATTGGCATTTAATCGGGATTAGAAGTTGAGAGACTTTTGTGCAACCCAGTGTTCTATTTTTATCGATTGTTTCATCGTTTGTAATCCACGGATTGTTGGAACTTGAACTGATGACGTAAGCATATTATTAATTTATCATATTATTATTTATTTATTTGAATTGTTAGTGTCTTCTCAAAGTTTGATTTCTTTTTAATATATTCTGTTCTAATTATAAAAAAAAATGAAATGAGTGGAAAAATATACTAATATCAATTCCATCTATGGATATCGATTCCATTTACAAATATCGATTCCATCTACGAATATCGATTTCATTCACAGATAATATTGATTACATTTACGGATATCGATTCCACTTACAAATATCGATTTCATTTACGAATATCAATTCCATTCACGAATATCGATTTCATTTACAAATATCGATTACATTCATGAATATAGATTCAATTTACGAATATCGATTGCATGTTTCAATTATTTTAATAAATAATATATATTTGAAGATTTGAGCCCGGTTTCACAAAAGCCTGTTAAATTTTAATAATTCTAACTGATATAGGATGAAGATGATCTGTCTAGTTCCTATGCGGCGTTGCTATAGTGAGGTCCACGTTATAATGGCAGTATTTGATTACCAATTGTATTGCTATCCTTGTCTATCATTCAACAAAGCGGATAGCGCTATCTCTTTCTCGCTTTGCTCTGTTGCCAGATCGTTTTTTAAAATGTAGAATGTATAATGAATCAACAAAATATCGAATCTTGATTATGGAAATTCATTATGAAATCATTGAAAAATATAATTTCTTGCTTGATAAAATATAATTGATTATTTTAAACGATAATGAACAGTTAATATTACATCAATAAACCTGTATCAGCTACCGTCTATAGAAGGCATTGACAAGACAGAGGAGCAGCTACGTTGTTCTTCTATCTTTCTCCACTGCCATTATAACGTGGACCTCACTATTATATCATTTATCATTGATAAATATAGTATAATTTCTTGCTTGATAAAATACTAGTAATTCTGTGAACAGTAGACCTCCCGCTTAGTGAGTTACATTGACCTGTTGTTATGTTTTCTCAAAAATTAATAAATAATTTATCAATTGAAAATGTCTAGAAAAAATCCTAAATAAACATAGAGTACTCTGTCCTATATCGTACCGTGACGTGTCGTCCCGGAATGTGAGTGTGAGCGCTGTTATCAGGTCTGGCTGCAACTGTCTACAACGTTGATGGAAAGATACAATTTTCAAGATGTTCGATGTTTTTGAACGGGTAGTATTATAGTCAACTGTCTACTAACGTTAATGGAAAGATACACTTTCAAGATGTTCGATGTTTTTGAACGGGTAGTATTATAGTCCACTAGACAGCTGATTTATGATGAATAATTCTATAGTCTGATTTTTACGGTATTATTGGCGTATGAAAGAGGCTCCTTTTTCCTTTTATAATATTATCCTTGAAATGCAAATTCTCCAAAACCTTGTATATACGTCGACACGCAATTTAAAAAGGAACATACCTGTCAAATTTCATGAAAATCTATTACCGCGTTTCGCCGTAAATGCGCAACATAAAAACATATAAACATTTAAACATTAAGAGAAATGCCAAACCGTCGACTTGAATCTTAGACCTCACTTCGCTCGGTCAATAATCGATTATTTTAAACGAGAATGAACAGTTAATATTACATCAATAAACCTGTATCAGCTACCGTCTATAGAAGGCATTGACAAGACAGAGGAGCAGCAACGTTGTTCTTCTATCTTTCTCCACTGCCATTATAACGTGGACCTCACTATAGGAATAGAGGGGAATGGATCGGAATCTACCGGAAGAGGGGGACTTTGTTTGTACTGTGGCCAGAGATGAGAGGATTAACTTTTAATTTGAATCCACTGAACTGGGGCGGCGCAAACTTCTCGGTTCGCACAAACTGAGGGCTCCTGGTTACTGTTCAATTTCAAAGTGACGCCCGCCATCTTTACTCTGGGGTTTCTCTGCTATTGATCATGATGCAACTCGACTGATTTCTGCTTTACTAGTAGCTCTGTGAACAGTAGACCTCACGCAGTTTTCTCTTACACAAGTATCTGATGTCACCTGTTCTAGGTGTTGATTCAGTTGAATCACAATTCACAGTTGAATCATAATTTACTCTTAAAAACTGTTGTTTGTTTTCTCCAAGATCAAAAACTCACTTATGTTAATAAACTCAGTTCACGTTTGAATTTGTGAGACTTCTGCCAGATGCTATTAACAAAGACGAGTCCAGTAGAATCAACTAGAGTCAAATTTCCGAGTCCCTTTCAGACTCAGTGCCGGTTGCACAACAGCCGGTTAAATTTTAATCGTGATTAATTCCACTAGAACCAATCAGAGAAGCCATCTTATCAAAAAGACTTCCTCTGATTGGTTCTCGTGAAATTAATCACGGTTAGAATTCAACCGGCTTTTGTGCAACCGGGCCTCAGACTCACAGACTCCGATAGTGGTAGAGGTAGCTGGTACCGGTATAATATATTTATCCTATTTTTTACTTTCCTTGCCCTATTAACATAGGTAAGGAAAGTATTGCTATCCGAAAAAAAGTAAGTTACCCCAATTTCTAAATTTCTATACGTTTCAAGGTCCCCTGAGCCCAGAAAAGTGGTTTTTGGGTATTGGTCTGTATGTGTGTGTGTGTATGTGTGTTTGTGTGTGTGTGTGTGTGTGTGTGTGTGTGTGTGTGTGTGTGTGTGTATGAGTGTATGTGCGTCTCTGTACACGATATCTCATCTCCAATCAACGGAATGACTAGAGATTTGGAACGTAAGGTCCTTACAATATAAGGATCAGACACGAACGATTTCGATCTAATGAGATTCAAGATGGCGGCTAAAATGGAGAAAATGTTGTCAAAAACAGGGGGTTTCGCGATTTTCTCGAAAACGGCTCCAACGATTTTGATTAAATTCATACCTAAAATAGTCATTTATAAGCTCAACAGCCACAAGTCCCTTATCTGTAAAAATCTCAGGAGCTCCGCCCCATCTATGCAAAGTTTGATTTTAGATTCTCAATTATCAGGCTTCAGATACAATTTAAACAAAGAATTTTGAGTGGAAAAGATTAAGCATGAGAATCTCTACAATTAATGTTCAGTAACATTTTCACATAAAATTAAAAATAAGCTCGAAATTCGAGAAAATGTGGATTATCCAATTGCAAACTGTTGGCAACTGTTGATTCTATGAAATCATTCACTATGAAGAGATAGCAGACCTCATGTGTCTCCAGCGTTATTGCCCTGTCACCAGCTGGCTCAAATCTTTGAATAGTAGACTTGAGATGCGCGGGAACACTAACGTCAGGTGATCAATTTTCATAACAGCAAGGAAAGTTGTGTGTGTGCGCCACACCAGATTTTTATTGATTCATAATATAGTAGTTCTGTGAACAGTAGACCTCAAGCAGTTTTGAATCACAATTCACAGTTGAATCATAATTTACTCTTAAAAACTATCATTTGAATTCTCCAAGATCAGAACTCACTTATGTTAATAACTCAGTTCACGTTTGAATTTGTATCCCATATGATAATTTATCATATAAATGCGGTAAATACGTTTTCGCCCCACTTGGATGTAATGAGCTGGTTTTCGTGCGTCATATGGAGGCCGAAAATGATTGTTTTCTGACCAGGCCTGTAAAAGTTTTACGGCCCTAGGGCTGTAAAATAACCTTGAAGCCAGCTGATTGTGATTTTATGTGAACGTGTTTACAAAATGGTTTATGAAACAGAATCAGTTTATGCTTCTAGAATTGAATAAAATATTCTGCAATAAGATACTTTCATTTTATTTGGATGAATGAAATACAAATAAGATATTATAAACTATTCAGATTCGATTTTCAGAGTAGGATAGGACTTCTAACCTCAACTTCCACAGTCGACGATAACAAGCATTGTTGACATCCAGATTGTCCAAATTCCAAGTGCGCTAAAACAGCTGATCAAAAAACTTTTCATTATTCAAGAAACAAAACATTCATAATAATATCATCTTATTGTCATTTGAAAAAGGAATATTCCTGCCAAATCTCATCAAATTCTATCAACGCGTTTGGCCGTAGTCGCGTTACATACAGACAGACTTTTGTCTGAGTTTATCCGAGTTAAATCATAAACATCACTACGTTCGGTCAATGATGTTAGCAAGCTCTTGTAGGCTAAGACAAAAATTGCCTACACATGATATGTCAACGAAAATTAACGTTAAGAAGGCTATTTAATAGATTAACATAAGGATGAACATCGGCTACGTCCTCCGATGACGTATTTCTATAGCTACGGAGACCTTTAGGGCCAAGCCACAAAAAGCGTATTTTGACAGCGGACGAGCTGGCAAGGCAGGAAGCTCTCCGATTGGCTGATTATCAGCTGATTCCCGAATGCCAACCCGATCAGCTGATAATCAGCCAATTAAAGAGCTTTCTGACCCATCGACTCGTCCGCCACCAGTACAAAAACGCCTGAAAAATTACTTTATGTAATATAGAATATAGAAATAGTATCTTACGTCATATGGACGGGAAGGGGCCATCTGCAGGCGAGAATGATCTTTCTAGTCGAGGCGTTAGACGAGACTAGAATTTCATTCGAGCACTGCAATAGACATTCACGTCAAAGTAACATACACTATTTTTGTCATAATAATCTAAAGAAGAATAATTGAGAAATAGAAAACTTACCTGCTTGTGCTGATGTTACTACATGCATTCTATAAGCATAACCTAGTTTACAAATTCTGAATCAGGAATTTTGTGGAAGTTGACGAAGATTCCACCTGGAGCGCTGAAGGTGGTTTTTTGTAGCAGATTTGCTGTTCCTATTTCGGAACTATGAAACATACTCTACTGTAAAGAAAAGATATGGTTTCATTACAGTAGAGTATGCTGTAATGAGAACCATATGTTCATTTGTTCTGGAAACAGCTGTTTACCGGCTTGATTTCATGCATGGAGAGCAGCTTAGATTGAATGACTATGACAGAATAGTACTTTACGTCACAAGTCTGGTAACGATAATTTACAACATAAGTATGATTGTTTCTGCCCGAAACGTAGTTGAGGGCAGAATTATCATACAAATGCGGTAAATATATTACTGTACAAGTTACGTACAATATTTTTGTCATATTTATCTGAGAAAGAATAATTAATACTGCTGAGAAACAGAAACCATTACCTGCTTATGCTCGAGTTACTGCATTTTATAAACATGACCTAGCCCGTAGCGCCCAGTTCATAACAGACAGACCCATCGAGCTCAAATTAAATAATAAAGGCCTATATTATGAGATTTCAGATGAGTTCTTATAACTTGAAACCTCTTAGATGAGTTCTTGAGTTACTTGAGTTATTATATCAACATAGGACTATATTAACTACAGAACTAGGAAACATACTCCACTGTAAATAGAGCATAAATGATCTCTTTACAGTTTAGTATGCTGTAATGAAAACCACATGTTTTCTTGTTCAGCAAACAGCTGTTTACCGGCTTGATTCAATGCATGGAAAACAGCTGCAATTGAGTAAGTATGGCAAAATAGTTATTTGTGCAACTAGTGCGCAAAGTGACAGTTTGCTGCACCGAAAGAAACGTTTACGCCCGAGCCGTTGGCGAGGGCAGAATGGTTTCTTGAGTGCAGCAGAGGAACTTTGTGCACGTATTTCACATTTAATTTTTCCTACAGTTACCATTGAATATGAAAAGTGGGTAATTATGGATAAAATGATGGCTGAAATCCATCAAATGTTTGTGTGTGTGATGCTGTTATTAATAACAACCTTAATTCATTTCAAAATTAATAATCCAATTGAAGTTGAAAATTCTCAGCCAAAGTTCTCATCTTTATTCATTCAAGAATCAGAAAAATACAGATAACACAAAAATTGCATTCAAAATACACGCCAACAGCATGGCTGAATGGCTGAACCGACAAGCGCGCGACCTAGCGGGAAGAATCGTACCTAACTTCGTTTCATCCAACTAAAAACAGTATTCAGATATTTAGACATGGTTAACTTACTAAATTACCGAAAAATAATAAAGTAAACTAAAAAATATTTATAAAATAACATAGACAACAGAAAAATTTTATTGTAGTATATTCTAATGTTATTTTATTTTCAATCACCTATTAATATGTTTTTCGAATGTGAGAATATTGATACTGATGGTCACGCATCATTGAAAATAATGAAACCCTACCTTACAGAAATAGACACGGCCAGATGGCTGTGTAATGCATGCAATGAATAATCCACTTCTCAGCTGATTGATTATGAATAATTCTATATTCCGATTGATGATATACTGTATATAGTGATATCAGAGTATGGAGGAATTCCTTTTCTTTTCATATTATCCTTAAAATGCAAAATTTCAAAAATCTTGTGTATAGATCGACGCGCAGTTGAAAAAGGAATATTCCTGCCAAATCTCATCAAATTCTATCAACGCGTTTGGCCGTAGTCGCGTTACATACAGACAGACTTTTGTCTGAGTTTATCCGAGTTAAATCATAAACATCACTACGTTCGGTCAATGATGTTAGCAAGCTCTTGTAGGCTAAGACAAAAATTGCCTACACATGATATGTCAACGAAAATTAACGTTAAGAAGGCTATTTAATAGATTAACATAAGGATGAACATCGGCTACGTCCTCCGATGACGTATTTCTATAGCTACGGAGACCTTTAGGGCCAAGCCACAAAAAGCGTATTTTGACAGCGGACGAGCTGGCAAGGCAGGAAGCTCTCCGATTGGCTGATTATCAGCTGATTCCCGAATGCCAACCCGATCAGCTGATAATCAGCCAATTAAAGAGCTTTCTGACCCATCGACTCGTCCGCCACCAGTACAAAAACGCCTGAAAAATTACTTTATGTAATATAGAAATATAGAAATAGTATCTTACGTCATATGGACGGGAAGGGGCCATCTGCAGGCGAGAATGATCTTTCTAGTCGAGGCGTTAGACGAGACTAGAATTTCATTCGAGCACTGCAATAGACATTCACGTCAAAGTAACATACACTATTTTTGTCATAATAATCTAAAGAAGAATAATTGAGAAATAGAAAACATTACCTGCTTGTGCTGATGTTACTACATGCATTCTATAAGCATAACCTAGTTTACAAATTCTGAATCAGGAATTTTGTGGAAGTTGACGAAGATTCCACCTGGAGCGCTGAAGGTGGTTTTTTGTAGCAGATTTGCTGTTCCTATTTCGGAACTATGAAACATACTCTACTGTAAAGAAAAGATATGGTTTCATTACAGTAGAGTATGCTGTAATGAGAACCATATGTTCATTTGTTCTGGAAACAGCTGTTTACCGGCTTGATTTCATGCATGGAGAGCAGCTTAGATTGAATGACTATGACAGAATAGTACTTTACGTCACAAGTCTGGTAACGATAATTTACAACATAAGTATGATTGTTTCTGCCCGAAACGTAGTTGAGGGCAGAATTATCATACAAATGCGGTAAATATATTACTGTACAAGTTACGTACAATATTTTTGTCATATTTATCTGAGAAAGAATAATTAATACTGCTGAGAAACAGAAACCATTACCTGCTTATGCTCGAGTTACTGCATTTTATAAACATGACCTAGCCCGTAGCGCCCAGTTCATAACAGACAGACCCATCGAGCTCAAATTAAATAATAAAGCCTATATTATGAGATTTCAGATGAGTTCTTATAACTTGAAACCTCTTAGATGAGTTCTTGAGTTACTTGAGTTATTATATCAACATAGGACTATATTAACTACAGAACTAGGAAACATACTCCACTGTAAATAGAGCATAAATGATCTCTTTACAGTTTAGTATGCTGTAATGAAAACCACATGTTTTCTTGTTCAGCAAACAGCTGTTTACCGGCTTGATTCAATGCATGGAAAACAGCTGCAATTGAGTAAGTATGGCAAAATAGTTATTTGTGCAACTAGTGCGCAAAGTGACAGTTTGCTGCACCGAAAGAAACGTTTACGCCCGAGCCGTTGGCGAGGGCAGAATGGTTTCTTGAGTGCAGCAGAGGAACTTTGTGCACGTATTTCACATTTAATTTTTCCTACAGTTACCATTGAATATGAAAAGTGGGTAATTATGGATAAAATGATGGCTGAAATCCATCAAATGTTTGTGTGTGTGATGCTGTTATTAATAACAACCTTAATTCATTTCAAAATTAATAATCCAATTGAAGTTGAAAATTCTCAGCCAAAGTTCTCATCTTTATTCATTCAAGAATCAGAAAAATACAGATAACACAAAAATTGCATTCAAAATACACGCCAACAGCATGGCTGAATGGCTGAACCGACAAGCGCGCGACCTAGCGGGAAGAATCGTACCTAACTTCGTTTCATCCAACTAAAAACAGTATTCAGATATTTAGACATGGTTAACTTACTAAATTACCGAAAAATAATAAAGTAAACTAAAAAATATTTATAAAATAACATAGACAACAGAAAATATTTTATTGTAGTATATTCTAATGTTATTTTATTAATTTTATTGACATGGATTTCGAACGGTAATTATTTAACCTGAAAATTCGAATTTCATAATGTGTGTTTGCTACATTTCTCATTGCTTATAGTTGAAATAATATTATTACTGTCAATAGAAAATAAACATTATTTATTATTAAATGATGATAAGTTATTATTCAATTATGATTTAGATAAACAGTATTCTTGTTTTGGATTTCTAGATTGGGATCTTATTATAAATGTAGGGTAGCCATTGAAATGATTTTTATCTAAATGTAACCACAGTCATTGTTACCAACATAATTTTTGTTTTTGTGCACTAATCCTCCATATAACCCACCAACTATTTTGTGTTGCCATGTTGCAAATGTGGAGTGCAGGAAAAATTTTTCCCGCACTAGAGCGGAAAAGTGATTCTTTGCGTTCTGTAATCAGTGCAGCAATGGCCACTTTTCAAGGTAACTGTAGGAAAATGTATAAACAGCATTAACATAACACAAATTGTGTACATAACAGAAACTGTACTGCAAATAGAACTTTAAGCACTGTCAACGGGAGAGCACCTTCTGTGTTGTAATAGAACAACACATAATATCACATCAATAGAACACACGGAAGTTTTCTTTCCATAAGAGCGGTATGAAACAATTTAGCGGAGCTATTAAGGTGTATGTAATGACCAAAACCCATCAAATTGGACGGATGTCTTTCAGTTGATCAATGATTTACCGTTTGTTGGTTTCCGGTGGTGGAGCGGCTATTAATTCCATTAAGATCAGGAAGGGCGAGAGGGATTAACAGCCCATTTTCCCTGCGCCCTCTGGACTTAATGTTTGCAGCTCTAGATAGGATTAGCTGCCTTCAAACCTAACCTAACCTCTGTCAAACGATTTGCCCATTACTGTTGGATTTCAATCACTAATATCAGAGCCGATCTACTATTTCTCAGTCATTCAAAAGACTGATCGATGTCCTTTAGTGAGGTGCACGTTGTGACTGCAGTGTAGAAAGATGGGAGAACAGAGTTCCCGATTCTCTGCCTTACCACTGCCTTCCTTATAGTTTGTGTAAAATAAGTTGAGACTTGGCCCTCCATCCGAAGAAATTACAGGGTTGCCGAATCGTGTAAAATTTCAACTTTCTCAAATTTCCAATTCAACGTCAGAATATCATCCCCGATATCCTGGTAGTACTAAAAAAGCTTCAGGGTTGGGAATTATTTAACTTTTATGAAAAATTGGAAACATCGGGAAGATTTGATTTTCTTTTGAATAACACTTCTTTCAGAATCATGGGGCGTCGTAATGCGTAATAATTTTATATCAAATTAACGGGGAGAATGTCTCCTTTCTATTGGTGTCTGGATAATTTATCCGGCTTATAGTTATTTTTTAACTGATGATTTTGTTCGTCTATGTCGAGACATTTCGAGCAGGAAACATGAACATGAAACATAAAACATGGATCTTGAAGATATTCCTAAACATTTTAGGTCATTCAAAATTATTCCTTCAATATATGAATATTTCCTATTTTAGTGATAACAATGTAGAATATTTCTTCTATGTTTAGTTTTGAAGCATCTAAATTTAGAAATCTACGTTGTGAAAATAATTATTAAGGACTAAAAATTTTGTGAAGTGAACAACTACAACAAGACTTAACCTATTTATCAGTTAAATATGTATAAATGTATGTATATGTATGTATATGTATGTATATGTATGTATATGTATGTATATGTATGTATATGTATGTATATGTATGTGTTAAATATAGCGCCCATCAGTTTCAAATATGTTTAATATAGATTTAGTGAGACTGGTAGTATGTAAACATCAGTTTTTTTATTTTTGTAACATATTTTCTAACAAAACTCCGAATATATTTCATCAATAGTAATTAACTGAAACTCTTCTCGAAAAAATATCTGAATGGGTAAGAAAAATATTTGCTCAACACTTCCCAAATTCTAATAATTTATAATGTAAAGTTATGGAAAAATTATTCTCATAGATGTAGCCTACTCTACTGTTGTCAATCAGTTATGGCATTGATAATATCACGTGGTATTGAGCAATGATTGTTTGTCAGATTGGCGTATTATTAATGGTTCATTTTGTTATTTTGGTTTGTAGCCGTGTTGGAGCCAGCTCTAGTTTTCATTTTTCGTTTTTGAATTGGACGCGCGCTCCTCGTTCAGTTCGTATTTCTTTCACTTGAGTGCGTCGCGCTCACTAGCCGGTTAGGCTGTTTCTGTCAGCTCAGTCTCGCTTCGTAATAGCTTGCCTCGAGTTGGAATTGATAATTATTATTCGTCGATCATTTCCAGAAGAAAATCGTTCTTCAAATTATTATTTTTTTGTTAATGTTATATCGTACACCATAAACCTACGTTTGGAAGAGTGTTTGCCAAACTCCCTTTAGTTGAAAGTTTTAAACTATTATTTTTCGATTGGAAAGTTCACCGATCTATAGTCTTTAAAGACATTGTAAATATCTCGTCAGAAATATATGTGCAACGTTATATGATGGAGCGGCTATTAATTCCATTAAGATCAGGAAGGGCGAGAGGGATTAACAGCCCATTTTCCCTGCGCCCTCTGGACTTAATGTTTGCAGCTCTAGATAGGATTAGCTGCCTTCAAACCTAACCTAACCTCTGTCAAACGATTTGCCCATTACTGTTGGATTTCAATCACTAATATCAGAGCCGATCTACTATTTCTCAGTCATTCAAAAGACTGATCGATGTCCTTTAGTGAGGTGCACGTTGTGACTGCAGTGTAGAAAGATGGGAGAACAGAGTTCCCGATTCTCTGCCTTACCACTGCCTTCCTTATAGTTTGTGTAAAATAAGTTGAGACTTGGCCCTCCATCCGAAGAAATTACAGGGTTGCCGAATCGTGTAAAATTTCAACTTTCTCAAATTTCCAATTCAACGTCAGAATATCATCCCCGATATCCTGGTAGTACTAAAAAAGCTTCAGGGTTGGGAATTATTTAACTTTTATGAAAAATTGGAAACATCGGGAAGATTTGATTTTCTTTTGAATAACACTTCTTTCAGAATCATGGGGCGTCGTAATGCGTAATAATTTATATCAAATTAACGGGGAGAATGTCTCCTTTCTATTGGTGTCTGGATAATTTATCCGGCTTATAGTTATTTTTTAACTGATGATTTTGTTCGTCTATGTCGAGACATTTCGAGCAGGAAACATGAACATGAAACATAAAACATGGATCTTGAAGATATTCCTAAACATTTTAGGTCATTCGAAATTATTCCTTCAATATATGAATATTTCCTATTTTAGTGATAACAATGTAGAATATTTCTTCTATGTTTAGTTTTGAAGCATCTAAATTTAGAAATCTACGTTGTGAAAATAATTATTAAGGACTAAAAATTTTGTGAAGTGAACAACTACAACAAGACTTAACCTATTTATCAGTTAAATATGTATAAATGTATGTATATGTATGTATATGTATGTATATGTATGTATATGTATGTATATGTATGTATATGTATGTATATGTATGTGTTAAATATAGCGCCCATCAGTTTCAAATATGTTTAATATAGATTTAGTGAGACTGGTAGTATGTAAACATCAGTTTTTTTATTTTTGTAACATATTTTCTAACAAAACTCCGAATATATTTCATCAATAGTAAATTAACTGAAACTCTTCTCGAAAAAATATCTGAATGGGGTAAGAAAAATATTTGCTCAACACTTCCCAAATTCTAATAATTTATAATGTAAAGTTATGGAAAAATTATTCTCATAGATGTAGCCTACTCTACTGTTGTCAATCAGTTATGGCATTGATAATATCACGTGGTATTGAGCAATGATTGTTTGTCAGATTGGCGTATTATTAATGGTTCATTTTGTTATTTTGGTTTGTAGCCGTGTTGGAGCCAGCTCTAGTTTTCATTTTTCGTTTTTGAATTGGACGCGCGCTCCTCGTTCAGTTCGTATTTCTTTCACTTGAGTGCGTCGCGCTCACTAGCCGGTTAGGCTGTTTCTTTCAGTTCAGTCTCGCTTCGTAATAGCTTGCCTCGAGTTGGAATTGATAATTATTATTCGTCGATCATTTCCAGAAGAAAATCGTTCTTCAAATTATTATTTTTTTGTTAATGTTATATCGTACACCATAAACCTACGTTTGGAAGAGTGTTTGCCAAACTCCCTTTAGTTGAAAGTTTTAAACTATTATTTTTCGATTGGAAAGTTCACCGATCTATAGTCTTTAAAGACATTGTAAATATCTCGTCAGAAATATATGTGCAACGTTATATGATGGAAGCCGAATTTACCAACAGTAGATGACAATTAAGCTTGCCTTTTCACCATCCTTGATTCATCTCCTACCTCGGGGACACCTGAATACCTTACCTGGGAGTTGTAAGCTCAATAATATAAATATTACATTAGGTACTCTGCAGATTTTCGGTGAGTTGTTCTTTTATATATTCATTGCATGTACTTGTTTCTGTAGAGATATCACTTGTTTCTTTTCTATTCAATACAGTCCACTTTACATCAAAATTATTGATTACCAATTTAAAATCAATATAAATTTCTTAAAGTTGAACCTTAGAGTTTACATTGGTCATCCAGGCCAGATTTTATTGGCTATTTTTTATTCAAATATTTGGCAAGCACTTATCCAATTTTATTGTAAATCGTTTGTGCATGCTAGGGTTCAAACCTGTTTGTACATTATGAATTGAGCCGATCAAGTTGGTTCACTCTTATCTCTATTGTCCGATCGGAACCGTTACTTTGCAATGCTGATAACGTTATCGCTTAGCTTGCTTCGTCTATTGAGCTTTCTCTGTTCAATTTGTACTAACATTATCATTTTGCTTGCTTGAATCATCAATGAAAATCGTTCATTGTTGCATTCGTAATTTTATTCGAAAATTAGTAAATGAAAATCATTAAGACCTTTCCAATATCCAATCATGAGTGAAAAGAAGTTAAAGCTCAAACGAGCTAAACTTGAGCAATATTTCTATCGTATTCAACGTACTTTCGATTTGTCGAAAAAGGCTTTAAAAGAAGAAGCTAGTGCTAAACAATTTCTAATTCTCTATAGTTCCACTCTTAAAACTGTTCAGGATTATGAAGCTGTTGAAATGGAAATACAGGAGCTTGAAATGGAAAAAGACCCGGAATTTGTACCCAAATTTAGTAGTTCACATATGGAAATGTTCGAACATATGGAAGCAATTGCTAGTGAATTGAAAAAACGCAGTCAGGTTGTACCTAGTGTTTCTACCCCGGCTCAACCTGTATCTTCCAATAAGGATTCGTCTAATATTTTACCGAAAATTGAAATTCCTGTGTTCGACGGAGATCAATCAAAATGGGCGGTATTCTACGAAATGTTTAAATGCATGATTCATGACAACAAATCGATTCCAAATCAACAAAAGGTCCAATATCTGGTGTCCAAACTATCTGGAGAAGCGGCTAATATTTCACGTCATCTACCACCTATTGCTAATAATTATGAAATTATTTGGGATGCATTAATTAAGCGGTTCAATGACCCCCGCTCACTCTCAAATGTGTACTTGAAACAAATTTTCGAATTCAATTGTCTAAAATCTGAGTCTCGTGCAGGTTTAGTTTCTATAGTCGATCAGTTCTGTGGTTCAATTACTGCTTTAAAACGCCTACGAGGTGAAGATGTATCTGATGCAATATTTCTGTTCCAAGCGTTGAAAATTTTAGATCCTGTTTCTCGAAAGGCATTTGAAGCTTCAGTTCATACTAAGGATGATCCCACATATACTGATTTTGTTTCATTCATCGAAAGGCAGATTAAATCGTTACCGCATGACGAATCGTCTAAACAATGCAAGCCAGTAGTGAAACCAATACCAAAATCCAAAGTGTTGGTTGTTCAATCGAATTCGCAAGTGACCAAATCACCGGTAAAAATATCAGAATGTCTGAAATGTTCGATGACAAATCATAAATTGATCAATTGTCGTCTTTTTCGTCAGTTATCACCTTGGGACCGTTTTCGTTTTGTTAAGGAGAAGGGTTGCTGTTTGAAATGTTTCTCGCCAGCCCATCGTAGTAAAGATTGTACTTCTTCCAACTGTTCAGGATTATGAAGCTGTTGAAATGGAAATACAGGAGCTTGAAATGGAAAAAGACCCGGAATTTGTACCCAAATTTAGTAGTTCACATATGGAAATGTTCGAACATATGGAAGCAATTGCTAGTGAATTGAAAAAACGCAGTCAGGTTGTACCTAGTGTTTCTACCCCGGCTCAACCTGTATCTTCCAATAAGGATTCGTCTAATATTTTACCGAAAATTGAAATTCCTGTGTTCGACGGAGATCAATCAAAATGGGCGGTATTCTACGAAATGTTTAAATGCATGATTCATGACAACAAATCGATTCCAAATCAACAAAAGGTCCAATATCTGGTGTCCAAACTATCTGGAGAAGCGGCTAATATTTCACGTCATCTACCACCTATTGCTAATAATTATGAAATTATTTGGGATGCATTAATTAAGCGGTTCAATGACCCCCGCTCACTCTCAAATGTGTACTTGAAACAAATTTTCGAATTCAATTGTCTAAAATCTGAGTCTCGTGCAGGTTTAGTTTCTATAGTCGATCAGTTCTGTGGTTCAATTACTGCTTTAAAACGCCTACGAGGTGAAGATGTATCTGATGCAATATTTCTGTTCCAAGCGTTGAAAATTTTAGATCCTGTTTCTCGAAAGGCATTTGAAGCTTCAGTTCATACTAAGGATGATCCCACATATACTGATTTTGTTTCATTCATCGAAAGGCAGATTAAATCGTTACCGCATGACGAATCGTCTAAACAATGCAAGCCAGTAGTGAAACCAATACCAAAATCCAAAGTGTTGGTTGTTCAATCGAATTCGCAAGTGACCAAATCACCGGTAAAAATATCAGAATGTCTGAAATGTTCGATGACAAATCATAAATTGATCAATTGTCGTCTTTTTCGTCAGTTATCACCTTGGGACCGTTTTCGTTTTGTTAAGGAGAAGGGTTGCTGTTTGAAATGTTTCTCGCCAGCCCATCGTAGTAAAGATTGTACTTCTTCCAACTGCGAGGAATGTAGTCAGAAGCATAATTCGCTTTTACATTTCGGAAATGCTTCAAATTCGTCATCAAATTCGGATGCGAAAAAGGTAGAAAATAATACTATTACCTGTTGTTCTATCGATTCGAAGTCGGCACCGTATAGTGTTCTACTATCAACTGCTCAAGTCGAGGTACCTGATAAGAGAGGTAGATTGCACAAAATAAGAGTTTTAGTTGATTCAGCTAGTCAAAGTCATTTCATTACTCGTAAACTTTGTCGTAAATTGCAACTATCGATTTCTCCTTTCCAATTAATTGTGAATGGTTTTGGCGGAAATTCGCAATCAGTTTTTGGTCGTACTTTTGTCACGCTTCAATCTCGACTCGATTCTAGTGTTAAATTTTCCATTGAACCATTAGTTGTCGAAAAAATCATGGAACAGCTTCCCACTAGTAAAATTGATAATTCTAAATTATCAAATTTGTTTGGTCTTCGACTTGCTGATGAAAGTTATCACATTCCCAGCGAAATTGACGCTATTATAGGAGCTGAATTAGTGCCCCATATTTTCCGAAATGGTCGTGTGGAAATTGATTCGAATTATTTGATGGCCTTGGAAAGTGTTTTCGGTTATATTTTGATGGGTAGAGCCCCTATTTTAACTCAATCTTCAGAAAATTCAACGTGTTTGATGACTTGTCTAACATCACCGTTGGATAAGTTAGTTCGAAAATTTTGGGAAGTGGAAAGCGTTCCAGATGTAGGAAAACAACTCACTGCTGATGAGTTGGAATGCGAGAAGGATTTTGCATCGTCCGTTCGTCGTGAAAATTCGGGTAGATTCGTTGTCTCATTATCGTTTTCAAAATCCCCTGATTGTCTTGGTGATTCTTATGCTATGTCAGAACGTCGACTCATCAGTTTGGAGAAACGACTGGCACGTGATCCAAACATGCGTTTAGTGTATCACGATGTCCTCTTGGATTATCTCAAACAAGGACACATGGAATTGATAAAAAATCAGAGTGATAAAAGTGGTTATTTTATACCTCATCATGCTGTAATCAAAACTCAGAGTCAATCAACGCCTTTGCGTATTGTCTTTGACGCAGGCGCGAAAACTACTACTGGAGTATCATTGAATGATATACTTCATATCGGCCCCAAGTTGCAAACGGATATTTTCGTTCTGTTAGTCAATTTTCGGTTATTTTCTATCGCTGTAACTGCTGATATAAAGCAGATGTATAGACAGATTCTTGTCGATGAATCGTGTCGCAAATTTCAGCGTTTGTTATGGAGATTTTCGTCCAATGATCCCATACAAATTTTTGAATTAAAAACTGTCGTATTTGGTCTGAGTGAGTCACCGTTTCTAGCTCTCAGAACTGTCCATCAACTTGTTCAAGAAGAAGGTGAAAATTCCCTGATGCTAAAGCTCGTATTCCGAGTGACATGTTTATGGATGATTTGGTGACAAGTGTGTCTTCTTTAGGTGAAGCAAATCGTCTTTGTAGTCAGGCTAAAGAATTGTTCGAGAGAGGCGGATTCGAACTTACTAAATGGAGTTCCAATTCACCTGAATTGATGAATGGTTTCTCGGAAGATGAAAAATCGGCCTTGTCTAAAGATTTCGAGATGGGAAATTTGTTGGCTGTCCTAGGTTTGAAATGGCAACCTGGTAGTGATTCGTTTTGTTTTTCAGTGAATCCTAATCAGTCGGTTCCTACCAAACGTCACATTTTATCGGTAGTAGCACGCATTTTCGATCCTTTGGGACTCTTGTCACCCCTAACTTTGTTTCTTAAATGTTTAATTAAACAATTATGGAATCCTGGTCTTGATTGGGACGATTCAGTACCTCCCTCTATTGCGCTTCAATGGGAGACATGTCAGAAGGAGTTCCCTTTATTGTCCAATCTCTTCATACCACGTCATTTAGGAGTGATGAATGATTCGAAAATTACTGTCATTGGTTTCTGTGATGCATCGACTTTAGGTTATGGTGGTGTGATCTACATAAAATCTCAAATGGATATGCAACCTGCAACTATCACATTGTTGTGCGCTAAATCAAAAGTCGCGCCATCTAAGACTTTATCCATACCTAGGCTTGAATTATGCGCGGCGCTCTTGCTCGCTGAATTAATACAGGTTGTTGTCTCTGTTTTGAGCCTTCGTTGTCACGTGACTCGCGTTGTTGCATTATCGGATTCTACTGTTGTCTTACATTGGATCAGGGGCTGTCCATCTAGATGGCAATCTTTCGTCGCTAATCGAGTTACGAAAATTCAAGACTGTCCTATCAACGACTGGTTACACGTGGCAGGAAATTCAAACCCAGCTGATCCCATTTCGAGAGGTTTATCCCCTTCTGAAATAATTAATCATGATTTGTGGTGGTCTGGCCCCTCTTGGCTAATGTTAGAAGAGAGTGATTGGCCCGTCAAGGTCGATCTGGAACCTATAGAGTGTCTACCTGAGGTCAAGGTTCACTCAATTGTCACTGTAGTACAGTCGGAGAATTCATCTATTAATTCGATTCATCTTTTAATTGCTCGTTGTTCCAACTACCAACGTCTATTGCGTATCATGGTGTTAATATTGAAAGTACTTCGTCTATTGCCTAAACCTCATGAATTAGATTTCGATTTGGCAGAAAAACATTTGTGTAAAGTCGTACAAAAAATTCATTTTTCGAAAGAATTACTGGAATTGAAAGCTGGGAAAGAATGTACTTCTCATCTTCAACAACTGTCACCCTTTCTTGATCATGATATTATTCGTGTGGGTGGACGTTTACAAAATTCTGAGTTGAATTATGACAGCTGTCATCCGATTATATTACCGAAAAATGATCCATTGGTCACGCTTTTGATTGATTATTTTCATGAAAAGCACTGTCACGCTGGACCTCATTTATTGGCGTCTATTTTGAGACAAAAATATTGGATTTTATCAGCCCGTGTCCTTATAAGGAGTCATGTACGAAAATGTAACAAGTGTTTTCACTATCGTCCCACTCTTACACCGCCGAAAATGGGCAATCTGCCAGCCTGTAGAACTCTGTCGTCTAAACCATTCGTCCAATGTGGAGTTGATTATGGTGGACCCATTCGAATCACCATGGCCAGGCGTCGGAATCCTTTCATATTTAAATCGTACATTTGTCTTTTTATCTGTATGGCAACTAAAGCCGTTCACATTGAATTAGTTTCGGACTTATCGACCCAAATGTTCTTATCAGCTTTTCGCCGTTTCCTTGCTCGACGAGGTCCTTGTAAGGTCATGTATTCCGATAATGGTACCAACTTCGTCGGCGCCTATGATGAGCTAATAAAATTGTCACGGATGCTGAACTCCAAGGAATATCAAAACCTGCTCCAGAATGAACTTGCTGATCATAGCATTGAGTGGAATTTCATCCCGCCAGGTTCACCTCACTTCGGCGGTCTTTGGGAGGCGAATATAAAATCAGTAAAGTCACACCTGTTTCGAGTTATTGGTAACCAGTTGTTGACTTACGAAGAATTGAACACTGTCTTAGTTCAAATTGAGGCTGTACTTAACTCACGCCCGTTATGTCAAATGAGCGCGGATCCGAGTGAACCCCTCGCCCTCACACCGGCTCATTTTCTCACTTTGACACCTCTTAAGTACCTTCCTATGTTAAATGTGGAAGATCGTCCAATGAATCGATTGGATCGGTTTGAATTAGTCAATCAAATGGTTCAGTCTTTCTGGAGTCGTTGGCGCAAAGAATACTTACATGAATTACAAACCCGTGTGAAATGGTGTAAGGATTCCACCCCTCTCACGGTTGGTACAATCGTCCTAGTGGATCAACCAAATGTCGCACCGTTGAAATGGCCTCTGGGGGTGATTGAGGAAGTATTTCCCGGTGCTGACGGTGTCGTTCGAGTGGCTATGGTGCGGTGCGCCAATGGTCGCTTCAAAAGGCCGGCTACAAAGTTGTATCCGTTGCCTACTCAATAATTTTCCTTTTGCATTTTTTGTTTTATTCTCGTTTTGTTTTATTTTTATTTCTTTCGTCGTTTATTCATTGTTTTTTTTTTTCGTTTCTTTGTTCTCTAGCCTTGTCTGAAAATAGCTTTTCAGCCGGGGGGGGATGTTGGAGCCAGCTCTAGTTTTCATTTTTCGTTTTTGAATTGGACGCGCGCTCCTCGTTCAGTTCGTATTTCTTTCACTTGAGTGCGTCGCGCTCACTAGCCGGTAGGCTGTTTCTTTCAGTTCAGTCTCGCTTCGTAATAGCTTGCCTCGAGTTGGAATTGATAATTATTATTCGTCGATCATTTCCAGAAGAAAATCGTTCTTCAAATTATTATTTTTTTGTTAATGTTATATCGTACACCATAAACCTACGTTTGGAAGAGTGTTTGCCAAACTCCCTTTAGTTGAAAGTTTTAAACTATTATTTTTCGATTGGAAAGTTCACCGATCTATAGTCTTTAAAGACATTGTAAATATCTCGTCAGAAATATATGTGCAACGTTATATGATGGAAGCCGAATTTACCAACAGTAGATGACAATTAAGCTTGCCTTTTCACCATCCTTGATTCATCTCCTACCTCGGGGACACCTGAATACCTTACCTGGGAGTTGTAAGCTCAATAATATAAATATTACATTAGGTACTCTGCAGATTTTCGGTGAGTTGTTCTTTTATGTATTCATTGCATGTACTTGTTTCTGTAGAGATATCACTTGTTTCTTTTCTATTCAATACAGTCCACTTTACATCAAAATTATTGATTACCAATTTAAAATCAATATAAATTTCTTAAAGTTGAACCTGAGAGTTTACAAGCCCGGATGGGATATCTTATTTTTGTTTTTGCCTTTGTATTTTCATTTTCTTTATACTGATCTTATTTGTTAGTAGTTTTATCATTTTGCAAGAAAGTTGTAAAAGATATATATCGAAAATGAACTCACAGCTAGCGCACAAGTCCGCTTTGCTAGCTGTGCCAATTCTATTCATTCAATCGAATTGGTGTATTTCATTTCGATTATTATGTATCTACTGAATATTTCAGTTATTATTGTATTAATAAATTGAAGTATTTCATGTGTTTTTGTATTTTGGTATTTTGGCAAAATAAAGATTTTGATTTTTTTTGCGGACTATGTGTAACCTTATCTAAATTTGGGAGAGGAATAGCACAACGTTACCTTATTTTTCTCTCCCTGTCATTTTGATGATGTACTTATTGTATCAATCAATGAAGATTCTATCGCAAATGTATTCAGAATTCTCAGTGACCAACCCCAGTCTAGAATAGTAAAGATATTCCTGAACTTCCAGTGGAATCTCCCCAACTCTGTTCGAATAATTTTCAAGTTTGTAGACATGTTTCCTTCCCTGAATACAAATCAAGAAAATCTTAGCCTATGTGGGCCATTTCAATGCAAAATAGCTCTCGGATAGGAGTAAATGAACAGGGTGAAACTTTCTCCGCCCAAAGAAATAAATTTCGCTGAGCGTTTAGCGTGTAGGCCTACTGGAGGAAAACTTGTGTAATTTTGCAGGGATTTTGGATGTATATGTTGGATGTTCTGAACTTTGGAAATCATCAGTAGGATAAACTTGAGCGGATCCTAACCTCCGCACCTCCTCGGTCCCAATTCATTAACAATTTCGTTGTATTGTGATTTTTCAAACCGTTCAAAATTCTTCTCACTCTAGTGAGGTTCACGTTATAATGGCAGTGGAGAAAGATAGGAGAACAAGGTTGCCGCTCCTCTTTCTTGTCAATGCCTTCTATAGATGGAAGCTGATACAGGGTTATTGATGTAATATTAACTGTTTATTCTCGTTTAAAATAATCAAATACATTTTATTAAGCGAGAAATTATATTCTTCAATAATTTAATAATTGAGATGAAATATTTTGTTAATCAACTAGTAGTTCTGTGAACAGTAGACCTCGCGCAGTTATAAGACACAATCTCCTCTAATACTGTCCATCAGAGTAAATTCTGTCCTATCCTGTAGTGTCGGCGAGATATCGGTGTATAAACGACTAATGGCTGTTTGGGTTGTTGTATCGACAATGCTAATAATTTGATGTAAACAGCTATGCTACTATCATCAATAGCTTACCGATATGGAAGCAGAGGAAAGTCGGGAGAAAATATTATGCTACTTCAAGTTATTAATTGCATGCCTCACTGCATGCAAATTAATAGTCCACACAACAGCTGGTTTTCAATTAAGTTATAATGAGATATTGAATTGCATGCGTCATTGCATGCAATTTATAATCCACTCGACAGCTGATTTATGATGAATAATTCTATAGTCTATTTTTTACTCTGATATTGGCGTATGAAGGAGGCTCCTTTTCCTTTTATATAATCCTTGAAATGCAACATTTTGAAAAACCTTGTATATACGTCGACGCGCAGTTTAAAAAGGAACATACTTGTCAAATTTCATGAGAATCTATTGCTGCGTTTCGCTTTAATTTAGTTATATTGAGATATTGAATTGCATGCGTCATTCTATGCAATTTATAATCCACTCGACAGCCGATTTATGATGAATAATTCTATAGTCTAATTTTTACTCTGATATTGGCGTATGAAGGAGGCTCCTTTTCCTTTTATATTATCCTTGAAATGCAACATTTTCAAAAACCTTGTATTTATGTCGACGCGCAATTTAAAAAGGAACATACTTGTCAAATTCCATGAAAATCTATTGCTGCGTTTCGCTGTAAATGCGCAACATAATAAACATAGAGAGTAATGCAAAACCGTCGACTTGAATCTTAGACCTGAATTTACTCGGTCAATTAATTTTACATTGTTAAGAGCCGATCTGGCAACAGATCAAAGCTAGAAAGAGATAGCGCTATCCGCTTCGTTGAACGATAGACAAGGATAGCAATACCGTTGCTAGTCAAACACTGTCATTATAACGTGGACCTCACTTTAACTATCCCAAGATGTGGAAGTCAGAAATTGTGCTTCAAACATTTCCTTCAATACTTCCTTGTAGACTGGACTGAGCAAAACGAAAACATAAATTTCCACTTTTTGAATTTTGATAATTCTTCTTCTTCTTTTTTGGCTGTGCCTTATCCCATTTAAATGGGGTCGGTATTCCTTTCTCTTAGTCTACCTCTCCACAAAGCCCTATCCAATGCTTCCTCACTCCTCCAACCACTCTCCCACAAGTCAGCCGCTATTCTATCTCCCCACCTCATCGTAGGTTTACCCCGTCCTCACACACCATCCACAACCAAATCCTGCACTCTTCGTCCAACATAATCCTCCTCCCGTCGCTATACATGCCCAAACCACCCCATCCTTGTCTCCTCCATTTTCTTTCCCAGTGGTCCAACTTTTACGTGCCTCTGATCATATTGATATTGTGGTAATTATTCATATTCAATAAAAAGACTAAGAAATTGTCAAAAATCACAGATTTATTGATACTTAGAAAGACCGGTTTCGGTTGTTACACCATTGTCAATCAGTTTAGTTAATCAAGATAGTTAATCTTATAAACTGATAGAGAGATCATAAAGATCTCTGAAGCTGATAGAGCGATAGTTAGAAAGACCGGTTTCGGTTGTTACTCCATTGTCAATCACTGATAAACAGTTTAGTTTATCATTATAGTTTATCTTATAAACTGATAGAGAGATCATAAAAATCTCTAAAGTTGATAAAGCGATAGTTAGAAAGACCGGTTTCGGTTGTTACACCATTGTCAATCACTGATAAACAGTTTAGTTTATCATTATAGTTTATCTTATAAACTGATAGAGAGATCATAAAAATCTCTAAAGCTGATAAAGCGATAGTTAGAAAGACCGGTTTCGGTTGTTACACCATTGTCAATCACTGATAAATAGTTTAGTTTATCAACATAGTTTATCTTATAAACTGATAGAGAGATCATAGAGATCTCTAAAGCTGATAAAGCGATAGTTAGAAAGACCTGTTTCGGTTGTTACACCATTGTCAATCACTGATAAACAGTTTAGTTTATAACATAGTTACAGTTTTTGTAACAACCGAAACCAGTCTTTCTAACTATAAATAAATCTCTGGTTTTTGACAATTTCATGTGATATGGAAAAAGAAACTCAAACATGCTAATGACAGATAGATATTTTTAGAATGAAAATTAATTACAGAATCATCTCCACACAAGTAAGAGCTGGAAACAGTCTCCTAAATAAGGATAACTGAACTTCCATTCCATTTCCAAAGAAGATTAGACTCAAAACGTCAGCCAACTCATGTTGACTGCGAATTTGAAGGAATTAAACAAGCAGCAGATGAGCAAAAAATGCTGAGAAGTAAATTGTTTTTATATTTTCAATTTTTTTACTCGAATGTTCCAAAGCAGACCTGTTTCTTCCTTTGTTGTACTTGTCAGGAAGTGCAACATTCAATTTAAATTTTTGAGTGTTATTCTACGCGTTTACTTTGTAAGTTTTCTCGTTTAATTAAAGTGCACATGGCATGTTTTCTACTCAATTGTTCGAGGGAATTTATAACGATATAATGTTATGAGGGCAATAATGGGATTCAGTTTCTGGTGCCTTCAAATATTTAAATTTTTAAATAAATAAATCAAATGGTCAATAAGCTACCAAGTGTGAAGGTACCATGTGGAGGATTGCGGTGATTGAGGTCGAACAAAGGAAGATACAAAACGGGAAGACAAAGAGAATGAAGATGGAAAATTATAAGTGCGACATGAATTCTCTCAAGCTTGAAATAAACCTGTCGAAGATATGTCAAAATTATTGTCTTGTGGTTTTGAAGAAAACAGCTCAAAGGGCAAACGAAAAGTCTCTCCATAGACTAATTCGGATGTAGTAGCCTTGATATCTTCCTAAAAAACAGATCGAATACCAAGAAGTACTAGAGGCAAGGCTTCACTCAATCAGCCTTGGCATGAGCCATAATTGCGGCTTTTAGATGGCGATGGAATCGTTCAATCATACCGTTTGATGCAGGATGCCAACTTGTAATTGTATATAAAGGTGCGTACAGATTTACGCGCCGCGAACATGAGCAATTCACTCTTAATCAGCTGATGCCAATCTTTTCATATTCATCTATAAAAATACAGATATAGTCAGCTGATTTGAAGTGAATTGCTCATGTACGCGGCGCGTATATCTGTACGCACCTTTATATATTATATTCATTAGATATATAAGTTAGTATATCATTCGATATTATCGTGGATAAAAAGTTTCCTTTATCCTAATCTTTAAATTAAGTTTCCTTAATCTATAATATTTGAGTGATAAATGTCTACTACAACTAGATTTCATGTGACGTTTCCTTTTAGTTTGTAACCATTTAGAACTAAACTGCCAAAATGAATTTTGAAACTATAATAATAATAATAATAATAGTAATAATAATAATAATAAATTCATTCATTCTTACAATTTATACATTACACATTATCAGAAATTATGAATAGTACAGTTGATATATTATCACAACAACAATCTTGCACATTATAAAAATAAAGATAATAAAATAATACAATTACACGTTGTACAAAGAAATCACAATAACTCATTTTCATCAAAAGAAGAATAAATAATTTCAAGTACCCCGAGGACTAAAAGTCCTGTTTGGGGCACCATCATATTTTTAATTAAGAAATATTTTTAATTATGACAGGGTGAGGAATTTTAGTTTAGATAATACATGTATATTAACATTTTAATCCACTTTCCCTTCATTTGGAAAGAATAACCAACAATCAATGCACATTCCAAGCAATTAGCAGACTCATAAATTTCATTTTTTAAATTCTCGTCCATAATTATCAACATTATAAGACTCTCATGTAGCTTGAATAATAATATTATCTTCACACAATTTCCAAGAGAGAAAGGAGACATTCATCCAATAAAACCCGCACTACTACCTATAAACTACTAACAAATAATAGGAAAATTGGATTCTAAATATTGAGCAACGTCATTGCACCACAATTTTCCAATTTATTCATTGATATGGTTACAAATTCCATGTATTTGATCTGTTTATCAAAAGCGTATATTTTATTTATTTATCAATACAATTACAAATCATATACCGTAGTAGAAATCTAGTAATGCATTCAGTTAGGACCGGCTTCCGAGCTCGGGATTTAGGTAAGCTCTACACTTTTAAAACAGTTGGAGTTATAGGAATTTAATTTGTTGATTTCCCATGTTGAAATTGATTAAATGAAACTAGATGTATGATGAAATATTTTTACTTTCCTTGCCCTATTACCATAGGTAAGGAAAGTATTGCTTTCCGAAAAAAATTAAGGTACCCCAATTTCTACATTTCTATACGTTTCAAGGTCCCCTGAGTCCGAAAAAGTGTTTTTTGGGTATTGGTCTGTATGTGTGTGTATGTGTGTGTGTGTGTGTGTGTGTATGAGTGTATGTGCATCTGTGTACACGATATCTCATCTCCTAATTAACTGAATGACTTGAAATTTGGAACTTGAGGTCCTTACAATATAAGGATCCGTCACGAACAATTTCGATCAAATGCAATTCAAGATGGCGGCTGAAATGGCGAAAATGTTGTAAAAAACAGGGATTTCGCGATTTTCTCGAAAACGGCTCCAACGATTTTGATTAAATTTACACCTGAAATATTCATTGATAAGCTCTATCAACTGCCACAAGTCCCATATCTGTAAAATATTCAGGAGCTCCACCCCATCTATACATAGTTTGATTTCAGATTCCCAATTATCAGGCTCCAGATACAATTTAAACAAAAAATTTCATATGGAAAAGATTGAGCATGAAAATCTCTACAATTAATGTTCAGTAACATTTTCACCTAAAATTGAAAATACGCTCGAAATTCGAGAAAATGTGATTATCCAATTGCAAACTGTTGGCAACTGTTGATTCTATTAAATCATTCACTATGAAGAGATAGCAGACCTCGTATGTCTCCAGCGTTATTGTCCTGTCACCAGCTGACTCAGATCCTTGTTTATAAGTGGACTTGAGATGCGCGAGAACACTTGCGTCAGGTGATCAATTCTCATAACGACAAGGAAAGTTGTGTGAGTGCGCCACACCAGATTTTCAATGTTGGAATGACAAAATCGAACTCTGGATAAATATTGAGATAAACAAACTATGCCAGTTGAAAACATCACAGGTGGCAATCAGATGATCCGCCACAGAGTCAGATAATTGGCTTTCCAAAACAGGGCGTAGTCGCAGTGAATAGCTGCTGCAAAATAAATCTTTATTTTTTCATTTCGATAATTGGAAACGTTTTTCCTTGATAAAATGAAACATTCCTAAATAGTTCAAAATAGTTGGAACTTTACACTATTTTCTCTTCTTTTTAATAATTTGTGTTCAATTTTCTAGTTTTTCAAATCATTTCTATAATTGAAAACGTTTTTCCTTGACAATGAAACATTCCTAAATAGTTTTAAAAAACTAGAACTTTACACTATTTTCTCTTCATTTTATTTTGTGTTCAGTTTTCTAGTTTTTTCGAAATTTCCATTTGAACGTGATTGTGACAATGACTACGACTACGCCCCGTTTCGGAAAGCCATTTTTCTGACTCCAGCTGTTTAAAGTCTAGAACTTAGCTAAATTCCGCGCTCGGAAACCGACCCTAAATCTTTCAATGATTCCGGAATTTAAATATTCCAAATTGACCTGACTATCACGACGTTTAGATAGCTGCCACGAGCTATGTTTCAATTGAGAGCACGTGGAGAATAGAGTGACCACAGCAACGATTTGTGTTGTGAGCACTCAAATGCAGGTGATGGAGAGATCAAGCATTAAATGTAGGCAACAGTTTTATCTACCGTTTACGCAAACCAAGGTTTTATTTGATAGTGACCCACTCTACTTCACCCCACCTAACCCCAACCCTACCCCTAACCAACAACCCCACAGTTGACTGAAATGTTTAGGGCCTGAATAAATTTCGAATTCCAACCCCCAGCGAAACCACTGAGCATCCCCGTATGTGCCTCGGTAATTTTATGATTTGGAAGCTGGGTAGTTGAAAATTTATCAAGATACGCATTTTTATTGCCCTCTATTCCAGCTCATGCTTTTTGTGTGATGAGGGAAGAATTTTTATTTACAGGGGGAGTTTTATCGTGAATTTCGTATTTCACTGAACGATTATTGCGTATTGATTGCAGTCCCCTTTATGGTCAGAGTTTGTTTTAATCCCTTATAAAATATTCAAACCATAGTGAGGTCCACGTTATAATGGCAGTGGAGAAAGATAGCAGAAGAACGTAGCCGATACTCTGTCTTGTCAATGCCTTCTATAGACAGTAGCTGTTACAGGTTTATTGATGTAATATTAACGGTTCATTTTCGTTTAAAATAATAAATTATTCCATTAAACAAGAAATTATATTTTCTAATAATTTTTCATAATTAAGATAACATATTTTGTTAATTAATTATTAATTCTACATTGTTAAAAGACGATCTGGCTACAGAGCAAAACGAGAAAGGGATAGCGCTATCCACTGTGTTGAATGATAGACAAGGATAGCAATACCACTGCTAATCAAACACTGCCATTATAACGTGCACCTCACTATAACAGTTTGAAAGATTTATTTATCTATTTATCAGTAGACAATAGATACAATGATAGGTGATTAGATAATAGTGAGGTCGACAGTTTAATGGCAGTAACTGATTAACATTGGTGTTGTTATCCTTATCTATCATTCGATAAAGCAGATAGTGTTCCGCGATGTCCCTAGATCTTTTTAACAATGTAGAATCTCAATCATAAAAATTAATCATTTTATAATTGGAGAATATATTTTCCTACAGATACCTTGAAAAGTGACCATTTGTGCACTGATTGCAGGCAGCAAAGAATCACTTTTCCGCACTAGTGCGCAAAGTGAGTACTTTGCATACTCCAGATTTGCAGCATGACAACGCAAAATAGTTAGTAGGTTATATGGAGCACCAGTGCAGCAAAATCAAAATTAAGTTGGCCTTGCCATTATGTGCCTTCATTATAGCCATTTCAATGCTTACATAAGATAGACCCCCTTCGAGCAGTCACATAAATTTTCAATTGAATTACTAATCATTATAATTCAATTATTATTATTCAATTTTAAATAAATTAAGGCTTTTATTAATAATAAAATTACACAGAAAAACATTTGATGGATTTCAGGGAATTTCACCCATAATTACCCACTTTTCATAATCAATGGTAACTGTAGGAAAAATTTAATGTGAAATACGTGCGCAAAGTTCGTTTGCTGCACTCAAGAAACCATTCCGCCCTCGCCTTCGGCTCGGGCGAAAACGTTTCTTTCGGTGCAGCAAACTGTCACTTTGCGCACTAGTTGCACAAATAACTATTTCTTGACGAATAATAAGCAGTATTCAAGTGGTCGTATCTCCTGAACAGGAGAGAAATTTGCTAATCCGTTTGGTGATTCGAGTTTCTAGCATAATGGAGCATAAGAAGGCAGAGTTGATAATGATTCTATTTGTCGCTAAAAATGAGAAAATAATGTACTGACCAATTTGCGTTTTTCAATATATTAAAGAGCTCATATCTTCTGATTCGGGAAGAATTCTGCTAATCCGTTTGGTGATTCGAGTTCCTAGCATAATGGAGCATAAGAAGGCAGAGTTGATAATGATTCTATCTGTCGCTAAAAATGAGATAAATAATGTACTGACCAATTTGCGTTTTCCAATTTATCAAAGAGCTCATATCTCCTGATCGGGGAAGAATTCCGCTAATCCGTTTGGAGATTCGAGTTCCTCCATCAAGGAGCATAAGAAGGCAGAATTGATAATGATTCTATCTGTCGCTAAAAATATCTCATCTCCCAATTAACGGAATGACTTGAAATTTGGAACTTAAGGTCCTTTCACTATAAGGATCCGACACGAACAATTTCGATCAAATGCAATTCAAGATGGCGGCTAAAATGGCGAAAATGTTGTCAAAAACAGGGTTTTTCGTGATTTTCTCGGAAACGACTCCAACGATTTTGATCAAATTCATTCTTAAAATAGTCATCGATAAGCTCTATCAACTGCCACAAGTCCCATATCTGTAAAAATTTTAGGAGCTCCGCCCCATCAATGCAGATAGATTCCCAATTATCAGGCTTCAGATACAATTGAAACAAAAAAAAATCAAAGTGGAGTAGATTGAGCATGAAAATCTCTACAATTAATGTTCAGTAACATTTTCACCTAAATTTGAAAATAAGCTTTAAATTCGAGAAAATGTGATTATTCAATTGCAAATTATTGTTGATTCTATTAAATCATTCACTATGAAGAGATAGCAGACCTCATGTGTGTCTCCAGCGTTATTGCCCTGTTACCAGGCTGGCTCAAATCTTTGAATAGTAGATTTGAGATGCGCGGGTACACTAGCGTCAGGTGATCAATTTTCATAACGGCAAGGAAAGTTGTGTGAGTGCGCCACACCAGATTTTTATATATGGGGGAGATAGCCGAAAGTCCATTATGGAGTAATGGTATAGGCCTACGTTGCGTCATGTACTTGTCCAGTGCCTGATGATTGCAGGACCCTGTAATTATCATGCAGGCATTGTGCGTCGTCCGCCATCATTGAAAACATTCATGACCCCACGTCCGAATCAACCGTGACACTACATTCTCCATAATGCACGTGTTAATGGAATGGGTTGTGCTTTGTTCCACAGAGAAAGAAATTCCTTCTACTTTTCGTTTGTTCCAAAATATTAGTTATGTTTTTGTGACTTTCTCCTCTGATACAGGATTTTAGTCTATTAGTTTAGTTTTATTCTAAGTATGACTATTATTTGGAAAGTTAATTATTTCAAGGATGTTTGTGATTTTACAATGAATATAAGTAGAATTTATTTATTGCTTCATACAGTATATGATTACAAAGTTTTTGAAAATGTTCCACAAAAATGAACAGAGACAGTTTTTCACACAACAAAACTAATAATAGAGTTCCATATTATTATTTCTACTCATAATAAAAAAGTCCAAGGTATCATTGCTGACATCTCAAACAGTCCATGATGATATTATTCTGAGAGCACAAAAGATCTTAGTCTTAGCATTTGACACATGAAACTAAAGACGTCGTTAATTTCCGGACCATCACTTATATTTAAAATGTCGTTTAGGCAATTCAGAGAGTATTTCCTCAGATATTTTTGTCTGAAGCCGCTATATGAATCACAATGTAGAAAAATGTGCTCCAGCGTTTCGTCTGCTTCAAAGTCACCACACAATAGACAAGGCACCTGAGGGTTGATTGTATACTTGACACCTTTCAAGTGGAGAACGATGTATGCATGCAAAGTATGCATGCAAACCCTTATCTGGCTAAACAGTCCAACTTTATAATGTGGTAAGTTGGATTCAAGATATGGAGCGATGTCGTAGGTTGTCAATTGATGGTAGGCCTCACGAAGAGGTGAATTGATTGCCGCAGCAGCATCCAAATTATACAATTTCTGACGAAAAGACTTGAATATCTCTGTTTTATGAACCTTTGCCACTTGCCCGTCTTGTTGTGCCCATATGTGACCGTAGCCTATGTCCTCGAAGAATTCCTTCATCTGTGAAGCCCAATTGTACTTTTTATTCTCATTTGCATCAGTTGCAAGTAGTCTTCTGAAGCACATCTTTGGTGCTCTGTTGTCGCACATATTCAGGATTTTAAGCCACCAGTTGAATGATGATTTGAAAATATTGAAGACAAGATGATGACGTCCTGTTTCCAGTCTTACAACATAGCCTGGTGTTCTGATTGGCCAATAGAAAGATGACTTGATGAGCTTTGTTTGAATGACCTCCAGCTGTTGCCAGTATCTAAGCGCCAATGAATATAAGTAATTAACCACGGAATAATTTGTTCTCAGTATGACTAGTAGTTCTGTGAATAGTAGACCTCGCGCAGTTATAACGACGTCCCAAACCATAAGCACATCCACACTGATACACCAACTATTTATTTGATCAGATCATGCTTACACAAGATTTAATTATCGTATAACGCTTTCCGGAATTTAGCGCGAGAAAACCAGAAGACATCTAGGCGCCCAGACAAGCTGTTATAAATTCTTTGCATCCTATATATTTTAATAGTGCATAAAATTCCATTCAATGAGGCATGCAATGAGGCATGCAATTTATAGTCTACACAGCTGCTAATTTTTTACCAAGTTACATTGAGATATTGAATTGCATGCGTCATGGCATGCAATTTATAGTCAACTCGACAGCTGATTTATGATGAATAATTCAAAAGTCTGATTTTCACTCTAATATTGACGTATGAGGGAGGCTCCTTTTTACTTTCCTTGCCATATTACCATAGGTAAGGGAAGTATTGCTTTCCGAAAAAAATTTAGGTACCCCAATTTGTAAATTTCTATACGTTTCAAGGTCCCCTGAGTCCAAAAAAGTGGTTTTTGGGTATTGGTCTGTATGTGTATGAGTGTATGTGCGTCTGTGTACACGATATCTCATCTCCTAATTAACAGAATGACTTGAAATTTGGAACTTAAGGTCCTCACACTATAAGTATCCGACACGAACAATTACGATCAAATGCGATTCAAGATGGCGGCTAAAATGGCGAAAATGTTGTCAAAAACAGGGTTTTTCGCGATTTTATCGAAAATGGCTCCAACGATTTTGATCAAATTTATACATAGAATAGTTATTGATAAGCTCTATCAACTGCCACAAGTCCCATTTCTGTGAAAATTTCAGGAGCTCCGCCCCATCTATGCAAAGTTTAATTTTAGATTCCCAATTATCAGGCTTCAGATACAATTTGATAAAGAAATTTCAAGTGGAAAAGATTCAGCATCAAAATCTCTACAATTGATGTTCAGTAACATTTTCACCTAAAATTGAAAATAAGCTTGAAATTCGAAAAAATGTGATTATTCAATTGCAATCTGTTGGCAACTGTTGATTCTATTAAATCATTCACTATGAAGAGATAGCAGACCTCGTGTGTTTCTAGCGTTATTGTCCTGTCACCAGCTGGCTCAGATCTTGGAATAGTAGACTTGTGATGCGCGGGCACAGTAGCGTCAGGTGATCAATTTTCATAACTGCAAGGAAAGTTGTGTGAGTGCGCCACACCAGATTTTTCCTTTTATATTATCCTTGAAATGCAAAATTTCCAAAAACCTTGTATATACGTCGACGCGCAATTTAAAAAGGAACATACCGGTCAAATTTCATGAAAATCTATTACCGCGTTTCGCTGTAAATGCGCAACATATAAAATTCAAACATTAAGAGAAATGCCAAACCGTCGATTTGAATCTTAGACCTCACTTCGCTCGGTCAATGATTGGAGTGGCTCTGTTGAAGTTGAAGACGTTGCAGGTTTAAAGCTGAGTACAATTACTTAGCCTTTACTGCACTTTGTAGATCGACCTCTCCATACTAATACAGCTAATGTGAGACTTTATGGCCGTCTTTATATCCAAAGTTATTACGAACAGTCGTAAATCATTCTCAGCCCCAACTCTTGTCACTTGCTTATTGACGACATATCATGAATTATTATCATCACCCCTAAGAACACAGCCGTTTAACATTTCATGTCACCGGCGTCTAATGGAAATTGAGAAATAAATTAGATTATCTGCTGCTGCTGGAGAAGCTGGCTAAATTGAAATTCTCATCTTGAGTGGATTGTAATCTCTTATAATTTCATGTACAGCATCCATCATTCAAGACCCTATGATACTCAAGTGAGCAAACTTTGTATAGTACTAACGTAGTCCACGTTATAATGGCAGTGTTTGATTAGCAATGGTATTGCTATCCTTGTCTGTCATTCAACAAAGCGGATAGCGCTATCTCTTTCTCATTTTGCTCTGTTGCCAGATCGTCTTTTAACGTCTTTTAACTCTATTTGTACCATCTGGCAATCTTTGCTTATAAAATGAAAGATGATTGGCTGACAGGTGTGGATTTTCATCAACACAATACAAGGCTTAGTCAGAGTTGAACAGTACAGGACAGGGTTTTATGAGCACAACCCAAATTACATTGACAAAAATCTGGTGTGGTACACTCACACAACTTTCCTTGCTCATATTTGAAACTACGATCAGACTTTTGTATATATGTATATATAATTGTTTTCAGAGTACTTTTTCCTTTGTGTAAATTGTGAAATTCGATGATTTTTTTTAGTCGTCATTTTTTTAAAGTCGTCAAAACAGCTGTTCTACAGATGAAATATCTTGACTATGTGTTCTTTTTATGAACTGCACTACCTACCTACCTCATACACGAGAAGGAGGTTACAAAGTCCATTTCTCAAGGATGGGGTGGACCCCCCATTGGTTTCCCAGAAAGGAGACTCATGCCAGTTAATAGAGCTGATAAATAGCTATACAGAGTATGAATTTGAAAAAAATCGGTCAAGTTATTTTGAGAAAATCGTGAAAAACATGTTTTTTTTAGTAATTATCCGCCATTTTTCTCAAGTATATTACGGAGCTCCTGCAATTTTCTCAGAAATGAGACTCATGTCAGTTGATAGGGCTTATAAATAGCTATCCATGGTATGAATTTCAAGAAAATCGTTAGAGCCGTTTTCGAGAAAACCGTGAATAACATGGTTTTTTAGTGATTATCCGCCATTTTCACAAGAATATTACGGAGCTCCTGCAATTTTCCCAGAAATGAGACTCATGTCAGTTGATAGGGCTTATGAATAGCTATCCATGGTATAAATTTGAAGAAAATCGTTAGAGCCGTTTTCGAGAAAACCGTGAAAAACATGGTTTTTTAGTAATTATCCGCCATTTTTTCCGCCATTTTGAATTCAATTTTATTGAATTTCTTAGTGTCAGATCCTCATGGTATAAGGACCTCAAGTTTAGAATTTCAAGTCAATCGGTTGATTAGGAATGGAGTTATCGTGTTCACAGACATACACACATACACAGACACACACATACACACACCCACACAGACCAACATCCAAAAATCATGTTTTTGGACTCAGGGGACCTTGAAACGTATAGAAAACTTGAAATTAGGGTACTTTAATTTTTTCGGAAAGCAATTCTTTCCTTACCTATGGTAGTATGGCAAGGAAAGTAAAAAAGTGTTTAACTATTTACCCCAGAATATTAAAGCTGCCCAAACCCTAAACTCTTTCAAGACTAATCTAAAATGTTGGCTATTAGAGAAATGGTTTTATGAGTGGTGAAGTATCTTCGACCATTGAATACGTTGCAATAGTTATAAATCAGTATAAATGTTAATAGTTATAAATGTTGTATGGTCTTAGATATATAGGCATAGAGAAACAATAGCGTAAGTAGATATCCCATGGTATAGGGAGTTTATGTCGTAACTTTTACTGTTATCTCAAGCCGAAAGTCCACACAGTTCTTTTCCGTGAAGCTGTGTGACACTGGTAGTCTCTCATATTGTGCCGTTCATACACTCTCACCACAACAGAACAGTAAAAATCTACAATAATCGACAGTAATGGGCTTGAGATAACAGTTAAAACTACGACATAAACTCCCTATACTATAGGATATCTACTTACGCTATTGTTTCTCTATGATATAGGTTATTTTTTATTTTGTTATCTGTGTTATGATGTACAAAATTATTGTTTTATTATGTACAAAATTGTTATGTTCTGTGTCAATATCTTGTTTTCTCTTTATTGTATGACTATTGTCGATATGGTGCTTGTCACTATCCATGACAGTATAATAAACCAATAAACCAAAACAATGTAGAATTGATAGTTAATTAACAAAATATTTAATCTTGATCATGATAATTCATTGTGAAATCATTGAAAAAAAATGTCTTACTTAATAAAATATGATTGATTATTTTAAACGAGAATGAACAGTTAATATTGAATCAATGAACCTCTATCAGCTACCGTCTATTGAAGGCATTGACAAGATAGAGGTTCGACAAAGTTTTTTCTTCTATCTTTCTACACTGCCATTATAACGTGGACCTCACTATACTTCAAAATGTACTTTTTATGTTCAATTCGACAACATGTGTATTGGGAGACCAATGTGATATCAATCACCACGTAAAACCAGAGTTGTTTTTGGAAAAACTTTTCTTGAATGAATTATAAACTTTTTACTGGATTCGGGAAGGAATCTAAAGGTGCGTATAGATTTACGCGCCGCGAACATGAGCAATTCACTTTTAATCAGCTGATGCCAAGCTTTTTATATCTGTATCTTATCGTTTCTGTGAAACTACAGATATAATCAGCTGATTGAAAGTGAATTGCTCATGTTCGCGGCGCTTATATCTATACGTACCTCAAGAGAGAGTAGGGTTGTGTTTGTTCGCATCAAAACATGCCAACTTGTGGATTGCATACCGGAAAAACGGGAATGATTTAGATCTCCAAATTTCACACATAGATTCTAAAAATATCAATCTCGTGCATCTCTAAGCCCAAATTTCATTTTTCCAAAGATTTTGCAGAATTGATGTTCAAATTTCATTCATGGGAGTTGAATAATACTATATGTTAATATAGAACTATAATCTATAGAGACTACCTCTTCGAAACAGATGGTTAAAATTTGCAACTTAATTAATAGCCAGACGAATTTTTTACTTTCCTTGCCCTATTACCATAGGTAAGGAAAGTATTGCTTTCCGAAAAAAATTAAGGTACACCAATTTCTAAATTTCTATACGTTTCAAGGTCCCCTGAGTCCGAAAAAAGTGGTTTTTGGGTATTGGTCTGTATGTGTGTGTGTGTGTGTGTTTATGAGTGTATGTGCGTCTGTGTACACGATATCTCATCTCCCAGTTAACGGAATGACTTGAAATTAGGAACGTAAAGTCCTTACACTATAAGGATCCGACACGAACAATTTAGATCGAATGCAATCCAAGATGGCGGCTAAAATGACGAAAATGTTGTCAAAAACAGGGTTTTTCGCGATTTTCTCGAAAACGGCTCCAACGATTTTGATCAAATTCATAGCTGAAATAGTCATTGATAAGCTCTATCAACTGCAACAAGTCCTATATCTGTAAAAATTTCAGGAGCTCCGCCCCATCTATGCAAAGTTTGAGTTTAGATTCTCGATTATCAGCCTTCATATACAATTTAAACAGAAAATATCAAGTGGAAAAGATTGTGCATGAAAATCTCTGCAATTAATGTCCAGAACAATTCGCACCTTAAATTGAAAATAAGCTTGAAATCCGAGAAAATGTGATTATTAAATTGCAAACTGTTGGCAACTGTTGGTTCTATTAAATCATTCACTACGAAGAGATAGCAGACCTAGTGTGTCTTCAGCGTTATCGACCTATCACCAGCTGTCTCTTATCTTTGAATAGTAGACTTGTAGAGATGCGCGAGTACACTGGCGTCAGGTGATCAATTTTCATAACGGCAAGGAAAGTTGTGTGAGTGCACCACACCAGATTTTTCAGGTTGGCATTAGGTTGAGGAAGGTTTCTAAACAAGATTTGATTTAAGTCACTTTATTAGGTTAGCATCAAGTTGAAGAACTTATTTATACTATAATAAAGGATATAACTGGCCCATTCACGTACGGGATAGGAAAGCTATGTGTGACGCATCATCACGTCTAAACTACTGGACTGAAATTAACTTGAAATTTTTGAAAAATTTTTTTTTCAAATTTTTGAAATTAAAGATTCTTAACCGAGCATGGTTCTAGGCCTACTTCAAACTCTACAAGATTCCACTCGGTCAAGTTTTCAGTTTGTCAAGTTTTGAAAAAGACCCTTGCAGATCACGGGTCACCTGCTAGTAGATTTTTATTCTCAATCTTCACGTGTACTCTGAGGCCTTCAACTGTGACTTGAAACGCAGGGGATAAAATCTGGTGTACCGTTATGAAAATTGTTCACCTGACGCTAGTGTTCCCGCGCATCTCAAGTCTGCTATTCAAATATTTGAGCCAGCTGGTGACAGGGCAATAACGCTGGAGACACACATGAGGTCTGCTATCTCTTCATAGTGAATGATTTAATAGAATCAACAATAATTTGCAATTGAATAATCACATTTTCTTGAATTTAAAGCTTATTTTCAATTTTAGGTGAAAATTTTACTGAACATTAATTGTAGAGATTTTCATGCTCAATCTACTCCACTTGAATTATTTTGTTTCAATTGTATCTGAAGCCTGATAATTGGGAATCTATCTGCATTGATGGGGCGGAGCTCCTGAAATTTTTACAGATATGGGACTTGTGGCAGTTGATAGAGCTTATCGATGACTTTTTTAGGTATGTATTTGATCAAAATCGTTGGAGCCGTTTCCGAGAAAATCACGAAAAACCCTGTTTTTGGCAACATTTTCGCCATTTTAGCTGCCATCTTGAATTGCATTTGATCGAAATTGTTCGTGTCGGATCCTTATAGTGGAAGGACCTTAAGTTCCAAATTTCAAGTCATTCCGTTAATTGGGAGATGAGATATTGTGTACACAGACGCACATACACTCATACACACACACACACACACACACACACACACACACACACACCACACACACACACACACAGACCAATACCCAAAACCAGTTTTTTGGACTCAGGAGACCTTGAAACGTATAGAAATTTAGAAATTGGGGTACCTTAATTTTTCTCGGAAAGCAATACTTTCCTTACCTATGGTAATAGGGCAAGGAAAGTAAAAACTCACAAAAATGAAACAAGTGAGTTGTTCCAGGGAAATTATAAGCCTGCTGATTCCGGCTCAATGACTTTGAATGAGAGTGAATCACCAGAACTTTTGTTCGCCGTAAAGAAGGCCTATCTTCATTCTATAATCTAAAACATGAACTGCGTTTCAAAAGAAAATCTTGTTGAGAATGAAAAGAGAATATTGTTTAGAATGAAAATGGAAAACAGAGGCAACCAGAATTAATTCTTTTTGTTATTCGTGGAAGATGAGAACTTTGCAATGTGCTTGTTCTAATGAGCTGAGCATTTCCTGGAAATGATTTTAGTGAGGTCCACGTTATAATGACAGTGGAGAAAGATAGAAGAACAGCGTTGCCGATCCTCTGTCTTGTCAATGCCTTCTATAGACGATAGATGAATCTACTTCATTGATGTAATATTAAACTGTTCATGTTCGTTTAAAATAATCAATTATACTGGGTGCGGCAGGAAGGTGTTTTTGGAACAGATAGTATTCTGATTTGGGTAGTCGGATTGGGCCAGCTGAAGTGAACATGTGTTCGGTAGATCATACCATTTTTTCTAGTCATTGTTTAATCGGCATCATGGATTCGTGGAATGTGCAACATCGTGTGTTTACTTACGACAGTTTTGTGCGTAATAATGAGAGTATCATTACAGTTCAGCGCGAGTTTCGTCGTCATTTCAATCTTGCGAGAAATGAAAATGTACCCACTCGTAACACCATTTTACGTTGGGTAAAATCATTTCGTTCAGTAGGAACAGTAATGAATAAGCGACCACCAGGGGCTCATCGCACTGTACGCACTCCACAAATGTGGAAAGAGTTCGGCAAGCCATACTCCGTAGTCCTAATCGATCTGCTAGGATACATTCTTCTGAACTGAACATCAGTGATCGGTCAGTAAGGCGTATTTTACATAAAGATCTAGGATTTCATCCCTACAAAATGGCCATGGTTCAACAATTGAATCCTGGCGATTATGTAAAGCGGCTGAATTTTGCTCGAGAAATGGAGGCCATATTTGACCAAAATGAAAACATCATTTTGTTTACGACAGATGAAGCACATTTTCATTTGAATGGTACCGTTAATCAGCAGAACTATCGTTATTGGTCAGATGAAAATCCAAAATTAATGCATGAGAGACCATTACACAGTCCCAAGGTGACAGTTTGGAGTGCTGTGAGCAGTATATTTGTTTTGGTCCATACTTTTTTGAAGACGACAACGGGACCACTGTTACTGTAACCTCAGAACGTTATAGACAGATGTTCACTGAGTTCTTTCTTCCTGAATTTAAGAAGGAAACGTATTCCTATCCGGCAAGTATGGTTTCAGCAGGACGGGGCGACGTAATAGGTAACGACATATTACTTTCTTGAAAACCGTTCATCCTTTCTGCCGCACCTTGTATTTTTCAATAATTTCATAATGAATTTCAATGTAGAAGATGAAATTATTTGTTAATTAATAATTCTACATTGTTGAAAGACGATCTGGCAACAGAGCAAAGCGAGAAAGAGATAGTGCTATCTGCTTTGTTGAATGATAGACAAGGATAGCAATACCATTGCTGAACAAGCACATGGACCACTATAAGCTTTTCTGAAATATTTCCTGGAAATTATTGACCGATTGAAGTGAGGTCTAAGATTCAAGTCGATGGTTTAGTATTTCTCTTAATGTTTAAATGTGTATAATTATGTTTTTATGTTGCGCATTTACGGCGAAACGCGGTAATAGATTTCCATGAAATTTGACAGGTATGTTCCTTTTTAAATTGCGCGTCGACGTATATACAAGGTTTTTGGAAATTTTGCTTTTCAAGGATAATATAAAAGGAAAAAGGAGCCTCCTTCATACGCCAATATTAGAGTAAAAATCAGACTATAGAATTATTCATCATAAATCAGCTGTCTCGTTAGTAGACAGTTGACTATATTACTACCCGTTCAAAAACATCGAACATCTTGAAAATGTATCTTTACATCAACGTTAGTAGACAGTTGACTATAATACTACCCGTTCAAAAACATCGATATCTTGAAAATTGTATCTTTTCATCAACGTTGTAGACAGTTGCAACCAGACCTGATAACAGCGCTCACACTCACATTCCGGGACGACACGTCACGGTACGATAGGACAGAAAGCTCTATGTTTATTTAGGATTTTTTCTAGACATTTTTAATTGATAAATTATTTATTATTTTTTGAGAAAACATAACAACAGGTCAATGTAACTCAGTGAGCGCGAGGTCTACTGTTCACAGAACTACTAGTTTCAGTTAGTTCCACCACAGAATTACAATTATAGGAGTTTTCTCTGGTTCCACGTTATAATGGCAGTATTTGATTAACATTGGTGTTGTTATCCTTGTCTATCATATTCTACATCTTCTTCTCCAGTCCACTTCTCTTCTTCCCAGTAGGTCTATAGTGCTGAACTTCAAGAGGCATTCTATTCAAATGACTGCACCAGTTGCGTATATTCTGTAGAATTCTTTGAAGCAGAGGAGCAGCCGATAAAACCTGTCTTTTATCAGTATTCCTAATTCTATCAATTCTAGTGCAGCCAAACACTCTTTCTAAAAATCTGGTGTGGCGCACTCACACAACTTTCCTTGTCGTTATGAAAATTGATCACCAGACGCTAGTGTTCCCGTGCATCTCAAGTCTACTACTATTCAAAGATCTAAGCCAGCTGGTGACAGGACAATAACGCTGGAAACACACGAGGTCTGCTATCTCTTCATAGTGAATGATTAAATAGAATCAACATTTGTCAACAGTTAGTTAGCAATTGAAATAATCACATTTTCTCGAATTTCGAGCCTATTTTCAATTTTAGGTGAAAATGTTATTGAACATTAATTGTAGAGATTCTATTTAATGCTCAATCTTTTTCCACTCAAAATTTTTTGTTTAAATTGTATCTGAAGCCTGATGATTGGGAATCTAAAATCAAACTTTGAATAGATGGGGCGGATCTCCTGAAATTTTTACAGATATAGGACTTGTGGCAGTTGATAGAGCTCATCAATGACTAATTTAGTTATGAATTTGATGAAAATCGTTGGAGCCGTTTTCGAGAAAATTGAGAGAAACCCTGCCTTCGACAACATTTTCTCCATTTCAGTCGCCATCTTGAATTGCATTTGATCGAAATTGTTCGTGTCGGATCCGTATAGTGTAAGGACCTTAAGTTCCAAATTTCAAGTTTTCAAGTCATTCCGTTAATTGGGTGATGAGATATCGTGTACACAGACGCACATACACTCATACACACACACACACACACACACACACACACACACACACACACACACACACACACACACACACACACACACACACACACACACACACACACACACACACATACATACATACAGACCAATGCCCAAAAACCACTTTTTGGACTCAGGGGACCTTGAAACGTATAGAAATTTAGAAATTGGGGTACCTAAATTTTTTTCGGAAAGCAATACTTTCCTTGCCTATGGTAATAGGGCAAGGAAAGTAAAAATCTCATTTTTGCAGCTTGAATTTGACAGTACATTATTTCCTTTGTGTGAATTCAATGCTCACATACATATAGTTGACCGAGCGCAGTGAGATCTATGTTCCAACTCTGATTTTCTTTCGTCTGTCTGTATGTATGTAGAGCATTCACGGCCAAACACGTTGATAGAGTTCTATGAGATTTGGCAGGAATTTGCTTTTCCCACTGCGCGTCGATTTATATATAAGGTTTTTTTTTGAAATTTTGCATCTTAGGGATAATATGAAAGGCAAAGGAATCTCCTCCATACATCGATATCACTATCTCTATCTCTCACCGATATTATAATCATCTACTCTGGAGGTGGACTTTATCAGACTATAGAAAATTATTCATAATGAATCAGCTGACAAGTGGATTACTCATTGCATGCATTACACAGATGTCTGGAGAAGCCGATGAACAGGTGACACCAGATACTTGTCGATGAGAAAACTGCGTGAGGTCTACTGTTCACAGAACTTGTAGTATATCTGATGCAGGGGTGCCCTCAATTTGTGCCATCAACATTTTTGGGGGGGCATGATTTTTTTACATTTTATGTCAACATTTTGTATCATGGCTAAAAAGTCAAGGTTTAAATAGAGATAACCTAATGTAGTAAATTTTAATACTCTTTCCCACCTTTACAATGTTATATTTTGCAAAGTGTAACTCAATATAAAGCATAAAAAATACAATTGATAATATTTTGTATGCAGGAATTTTAGTAATTTCAAGCCTAAGAGTTTGAAGGTTAATCTTTGACAAAAAAAATTAAAACTTCATCATCCACTATTCTTCTGATTTCCTCTGCTCAATTTTAATTTTCAATGGTCCTGTGTTTGAGTTTCCTTGCTCTTGCAACCTTATTTTCTTAAAAGCACAATGATGAGTTAAATTGTAATGTACATTTCAATCTAATAATTATTTTAATTTCGAAGGCGTTGATGATATTAATGTCTCTGAAATGGGAATGCAATTATAAACAACATCGCAAACTCTAGTGGATTTGACAGAAGAACTTCTCTTGTCAAAAATTTGTGAAAAATATCAAATGAAGTCAATTTCAATCTTCCAAATTTACACCCTATTTACCACACATTAATCGAGTAACTGTTGTAATGCTTCATTACTCTTTTTCTGTTTTGTATAATAGTCCAGTCAAATGGTCGTTTTTCAGGAAACAGCCCAAAAGAATTTTTCGCGACGGATCTATATGTATTTTGGGGCGCTGAATTCTAATCTCAAATTTGCTGACACGCCAGAGGACGGCTTCACCCCCAAAACTCCCAAAAAAACCCAAAATTTCGGACTTTTTTCAAGTTTTCCATTTAATCTTGAGAACCTTTAACTTTTCGAGAAAAAGCATTCTCTAAAATATTAAAGTAAATAAAAATTCCAATAAATTTAATGGTCGCGCAGAACTGTACGATTTTTGATTCTGGAGCTAAGAGTTTTCAAAAAAGGGGTATTTTTTAAGGGGTTTTCAAAATTATGCAAACCTACCACTTCTACCCTATACAACTAGGATCTTTTTCTAGTAATGATAGAAAGCCACACATCACGTGAATCAACAATATTAATTCTGAACAGAATTCCTTAGGTACCTTTTTTTTTTAATTTAGTAGTGATTGATTGATTGATTGATTGATTAGCTGCCTTTATTAAAAACCTAGGAGGGCGAAGTTAGGGCGCAGCCGGCCCTCTCTTACACTTAACCCTCCAATACAATTCTAAATAAAACTAAAACACTATACAACAAGATTATAAGATAAAATAGAACAATTTACAAAATAATAAAATTTTCAAATAGCGAATGAAAGAAAGAAAAAAAAAACAAAATTTCTTTCTAATTTGAATCAGTGAAAATAATACAATGAGAAAAAGAGAAAACTGAAAAGTGAAAACGGAAGAAACGTCTGTTCAAAATCCATAGATCATTTCGATAGAAGAAAAAAGAAGAAAGAGAGGAATAAATTAAAGAAGGAAGAAAGGACACACACACACACACACACACACCCAACACACACACACACACACACACACACACACACACACACACACACACACACACACACACACACACACACACACACACACACACACACACACACACACACACACACACGTTAAGATTTAGTGAACATTCCAGCCGAGTCCACCACCTCTGATCCACCGCAAGACAGCCGCACCGAACCGACGATGTCCCTCAACAAGCCTTAGCTCAGCAGGCAGAGAATTCCACAAACTACAGGCTGTCACAAGGAATGACTTGTTGTACATAACAGTCCTATGTGTTGGGACAGCCAGCAGATGGGATCCATGCCGCGTTCCTCCACGACCAAAGTCACCCAAGTAACGGTACTCTACTGCCAGATACTTAGGGGTTTTAGTTTTCAATATCTTATAGAGGAAGCACAAAGCATGATGTGATCTACTCTCACGCAGCTTCATGAGTTCAAGTCTGTTAAAGTATTCAGTTACATGGTCGTCACGTCTCAGGTTAAAGATAAAGCGAACACAGTAATTATGTGCACGCTGCATCCTCTGCAGAAGTTGAACTGTCATGTCAAGAGTCACAATGTCACAGTAGTTGAAGATCGGGAAGATGAGAGTCTTGACCAACATAACCTTCGTTGAAAAGGGAATGAAGTCAGAGATCCGTTTCAATGTCATAATCCCCCCAATGACCCTGTTACAAGTCTGAGTCACGTGGCTGGTCCAGTCAAGAGTCCTTGTCATTGTAAGTCCTAGATTTTTCACGTCAGAACTGTATTGCAATTGTATGTTATTCAATTTTATAAATGGTCCGTTAGTTATTGACATAACTTACAATGACAGGACTTACAATGACAAGGACTCTTGACTGGACCAGCCACGTGACTCAGACTTGTAACAGGGTCATTGGGGGGATTATGACATTGAAACGGATCTAGTGGTGGGAGGGGGAATACACCCAAGAATAGAAAATCATGTCCTACAGCCAAAATTCAAATTTTCATTATAATACCTTTTCATGGCCTTCCTAACAAAAAAGAAACATATTTCGGCTGAAATCACCTTACGAGGGTTATGTTCTATGAGAATCACTCTTTAGATTTCAGTATTTCCTAGTGGGAGTACACATAAGGATACGTCCAGGATCAAAACTTTAAGCACTTATAACTTTTGACTGAACGATCACATCTCCTCGTACTACAGCTCGTTCATATCAGCTCGTCAAGGCGGTTGAAAATCATGTATCTTCTGACTAAAATTTGTTAAAAAAATAGGAAATTCCTCCTTTAGTGTATTTTAGCCCGTATTTCAATGCATAGAAAAATGACCGATTTCTATATTCAAAACTGTGTGTCTCGGTAACTCAAAATGATACTTGGTCTTGATTTGAAGAAAAGAATCCTCTTTTATGTGAGGTGAATGATTTTTGTAAAAATATAATCGTGAAGTGAACGTTTGTTTCAAAAAATCAAGAAATTTGCGATATTTTTCTCATTTTCACAGTCTCGACAGTTTTTCTATATAAACAGTAATGCAAGATCAATTCAAGGCAACTCAGCTTCTAGAGCATGAAATATTCTCTCATTTGAGACCAATAGCAAGTTTCTATCATGTATTGTACTCATTTTAGAGACTCTTTAATAACAGTAAAATCGCAAGAAAGATGAGAAAATAAAGATTGCCATTCAATTGGCTGTAACTTTTGAACTGTATTGAAAACAAAAGTATAATTCATGGGAGTGAAAAGAGGCGAAAATTCATCACAACCTCGACTACTTTTTGGATTCTTTATCTGAAGTGTTCCACAAGATACGCAACTTTGCATATGCGAGAATGTGAAAATGGGGGAAATATCACAAGTTTCTCGCACATTTAAAGTTGTGTATCTTGTGGAACACTTCAGATAAAAAATCGAAAAAGTAGTCCTGCGCGACCACTCAATTCATTGGAAATTTTATTATCTTTAATATAATATAGAGAATGCTCTTTCTCGAAAAACTCAAGGTTCTCGAGATAAAATGGAAAACTTAAAAAAAATCCAAAATTTTGGGGGTGAAGTCGCCCTCTGGCGTGTCAGCAAATCTCAAATTAGAATTCAGCGCCCCAAAATACATATAGAACCATCGAAAAAAACTGGAAAACTTTCGAAAAAGAACATTTTATAAGAAGTAACCTTAACATTTAAAAAGCAAAGCCTCCCTCACTTATCTTTTAATATCCTATTAAAATATTTGTCATGTAGTTTTTCCTGATGTAATGTAGTACTTTTTAGTCCTCCCGAACAAGAACGGGTGCACTGCTAGTCTCAAAAATGATATAAAGAAGATACTTTATTTCTATTTTAAAAGAGATAAGAAACGATGGTATATATTTTTACAATATTATGAAAATAGAAAGAATTCCTCACAAGACCGAAGGTAAATATTGTCCTTTGGAAGATTAGAATTTAAGATTTTATTTTTATTGTCATACACTGACTAATGTTAAAAACTAAAGGGTTGGGAATTGGTGTACTTTGGGGGGGCATTACACTTGGATTGGGGGGGGGGCATGCGCCATTGCCCTTGAGGGGCTGGGCACCCCTGATCTGATGGATCATAATATCAGAGAATAATCTAGGTGAACGGTATCTTCGCTCTATGTTAATAGTATGTCTCTATTAACTGTTCATTCTTGTCTTAGAATCGATAATATTTAATTCTTTGAGAACAAATATTTTTCAATAATTGGATAAATTCTCAAAATTGAGATATTTTGTAGAATTATATTATTTCTGAATTGTTGAAAAAACGAGTTAAAAACTTTGCGGATCTGGAAAATGATAGCACTATTCACTTCAGAACCTTATCCAAATGTCAATTTTTACTTTCCTTGCCCTATTAACATAGGTAAGGAAAGTATTGCTTACCGAAAAAAATTAAGGTACCCCAATTTCTAAATTTCTATACGATTCAAGGTCCCCTGAGTCCGAAAAAGTGGTTTTTGGGTATTGATCTGTATGTGTGTGTGTGTGTGTGTGTGTGTGTGTGTGTGTGTGTATGAGTGTATGAGCGTCTGTGTAGTACACGATATCTCATCTCCCGATTAACGGAATGACTTGAAATTTGGAACTTATGGTCCTTACACTATGAGGATCCGACACGAACAATTTCGATCAAATGCAATCCAATATGGCGGCTAAAATGTTGTCAAAAACAGGGTTTTTCGCGATTTTCTCGAAAACGGCTCCAACGATTTTGATCAAATTCATAGCTGAAATAGTCATTGATAAGCTCTATCAACTGCAACAAGTCCTATATCTGTAAAAATTTCAGGAGCTTTGCCCCATCCATGCAAAGTTTTTTTGATTTTAGATTCTCAATTATCAGCCTTCATATACAATTTAAACAAAAAATTCAAGTGGAAAAGATTGAGCATGAAAAGCTCTGCAATTAATGTCCAGTAACATTTCCACCTAAAATTGAAAATAAGCTTGAAATCCGAGAAAATATAATTATTATTAAATTGCAAACTGTTGGCAACACTGTTGGTTCTATTATATTTATCATTCACTACGAAGAGATAGCAGACATCGTGTGTTTCCAGCGTTATTGACCTATCACCAGCTGTCTCATATCTTTGAATAGTAGACTTGAGATGCGCGAGTACACTAGCGTCAGGTGATCAATTTTCATAACGGCAAGGAAAGTGTTGTGTGAGTGCGCCACACCAGATTTTTTTATTTTTTATAAGCACCATCACTGTTTCATCGAATGCTAATTATGGCAGCACACAAACGTTGATCAAAGATTGCTATTATAACGTGGACCCCGTTATAGTATTCAATTGTTGATTATAAGCGAAATTATTATGGATGAGTATAGATATATAAATCATCAGTTACCTTCATACGAATCAAAACTGTTCTGAATAGTTTTCACAGATTCAAAAAATAATTGAACAACATTAAACACAAGATATTAACGCTTTCAATAGTACGCTTCTATTTTACCACAGCACAATATATTTCATTGTTTTTCAACAATATCAGTAGCCCTTATATGGAAAGTGAAATTTAAAATTTGTAAATTTTGATGAATAAAAGATATTTTATAACATCCTTCTATCTTTTTCTAACTTTTCATCTTTTACTAATTTAAAAAATAAGTAATATATTCAGGACTAACAGAAAACCTGTACTCAAGGGTCTATTCTAAAACTTGACAGAGAACTTTTTTAAGTTGATTGTCATTAAAACTAGTCTCAGAGACTAACCATTAATTTTCATTTCACTTTAAAACTTTAACTAAAAAACTATAAAACACTCGCTCTTTCTTCCCTCCCTCTTCTTCTTCTCCTTCTTCTTTTTCTTTTCCTCCATCTCCTCTTCTTCTCCTTCTTTTTCTTCTTCTTCCTCTCCCTCTTCTCACTATTCTCCTTTTCCTACTTCTTCTTCTTCCTCTCCTTCTTCTACTCCTTCTTCTTCTCCTCTCCCCTTATCTTCTTCTTCTTCCTCTTCTTCTTCTTCCTCTTCTTCTTCTTCCTCTTCTTCTTCTTCTTCTCCTGCTCCTCCTTTTTCTTCTCATTCTTCTTCTTCTTCATTGATTGCCCAAGAAGTTCTCAAACTTAGCAAACAGAGAACTTGTCGTAAAGAAACCTTTAAGATTGGAAAATATGCCTATAACCATCCACGGTTGTTTGAGAATCGATATGCAAAATTTCATGTTAATCATTCCAGTAGTTCAGACGTGAAGATGCGTCAAACATAATTTCTCCTATACCGTACGTGTATAAGCCAGTTCTTTCCTTTATTATAGTACTAGCCGTCAGGCTCGCTTCGCTCACCATATCCTTCTAGCAAGGAGGCTCCGCCCCCTGGACCCCCGACTGGATCGTCAAAAATGAGAACAGCAGGCTCGCTTCGCTCGCCTGCATGTAGACCTCAGCGGATCCTCTGTACCGAATTCTGGACCCCCGACTGGATTGTCCAAAAATGATATCAGCGGGCTCGCTTCGCTCGCCTGCATGTTGACCTCAGCGGGACCTCTGTACCGAATTTGAACGTATTTTGTCAATTTGATCTCGAAAAACACCTGTTACTATATCGGCGTATCTTTGGCGAACAAAATTCTTCCACCTCAGCTAAACCTGTGTACTGATTTTTTTTTATATATTTCCATAAATTATTGAAAAAGGTGAGGAAACGCAGAAAAGCTGAGAAAACGATAATTTTGGCTAACTGGATAAATTGGTATTTAGGAGGTCCTGGATAAATGCATTTCAATCTTCAACTTGGTGCCAACCTAACAAAGTCAACTCAACTTAATGCCAACCTGACAAAATTTTTAATTAAGTTACCAGAACAACTGTTTCGAAGAGGTACTCTCTCTAGATTATAATTCTATATTAACATATGGTATGGACATTTCAATTATAATTTTAAGATATTGGAATAAGAAGAATATACATGCTAAAAGAACTTTAAACCCTTGAAAACCACCCTTAGAGTTGGAATATCGCCAAAAGATTTCTTAGTGCGCCTCTAAAGGGCCAACTGAACATACCTACCAAATTTGAACGTTTTTGGTCCCGTAGATTTTTAGTTCTGAGAGTGAGTGAGTCAGTCAGTGAGTGAGTGCCATTTCGCTTTTATATAGATAGAAGATAGATGGTGGTGGATTTGTGAAACTCTCTATACAAAATTGAATATATTCTATAATGTGATGAACAGTGCATATTGAGTTCTCTCATAATCGTGTCTATTGTTTTGATGCTGATACTACTTCAATGATGAAATTACCAATTTGATGAACACCAACTGTCCGATCATTGTCAAGGAAATTAATGAATTATTCCAGTAATTGGCTACCAATTCAACTATAGTGAGGTCCACGTTATAATGGCACTGTTTGATTAGAAATGGTATTGCTATCCTTATCTATCATTCAACAAAGCGGATAGCTCTATCTCTTTCTCGCTTTGCTCTGTATCCAGATCGACTTTTAACAATGTAGAATTAACAATCAATTGAGAAAATATTTAATCTTAATTATGAAAATTCATTATGAAATTATTGAAAAATATAATGTCTTGCTTAATAAAATATAATTGACTCGCTTCGCTCGCCATATCCGTCTAACCAGGGGGCTCCGCCCCCTGGACCCCCCCCCCCCGACTGGATCGTCCAAAAATGAGATCCGCGGGCTCGCTTCCCTCGCTTGCATTTATCATTTGAGCATGCTTCATTCTATCAGAAAGTCAAAGTACTGTGTGCTGAATTTTTCTAAATATATTTCCATCAATTATTGAAAAAGGTGAGAAAACGCAGAAAAGCTGAGAAAAACATTGGAGAAACGCTGATTTTAGGCGTATCTTTGGCGTTATTACAAATTCCTTCCAACACAACACTATTACACCCTAGCTAGGCTTCTGTACTGAATTTGAACATTTTCTGTTCATTTGTTCCCGATAAAGCTAAGAAAACGCAAAAAAATGCTGGAAAAACGCAGATTTTGGGCGTATCTTTGGCGTTATTTCCAATTCCTCATAACACAACATTATTACACCCTAGCTGAGCTTCTGTACTGAATTTGAACATTTTCTGTTCATATTTGTTCTCCATAAAGCTGAGAAAACGCTAAAAAACGCAGATTTTGGGCGTATCTTTGGAAATTTTTCCAAATCCGTTCTTAGTGCGCCTCTAAAGGGCCATCTGAACATACCTACCAAATTTGAACCTTCTTGGTCTAGTAGATTTTTAGTTCTGCGAGTGAGTGAGTCAGTCTGTGAGTGAGTGCCATTTCGCTTTTATATATATATATATATATATATATAGATTATTTTGAACGAGAATGAACAGTTAATATTTCATCAATAAACCTGTATCAGCTACCTTGTATAGAAGGCATTGACAAGACAGAAGATCGGCAAGGCTGTTCCCCTATATTTCTCCACTGCCATTATAACGTAGACTCTATAATTAAACAGTTTCCAATCACTGCTCACCAAATCTAGTTCAATTGTTTTTGTTGAATCAGCCTGAAATTTGTCAAATTTGATGAAGCGAGCTTTGGAAAATCTTCACCCAGATAATAGACCGACTCACAATGCGGGATAATACAATACGAACATCAGTGATTATTGTCACAAAATTGAAAGGATGCCTTACAATATGTTCGTTCATCATACACCCCAATAACTCCAGTGAGGTCCACGTTATAATGGCAGTGGAAAGATAGCAGAACAACGTTGCCGATCCTCTGTATTGTCTATGCCTCCTATAGACGGTAGCCGATACAGGTTTATTGATGTAATATTAACTGTTCATTCTAGTTTAAAATAATCAATCACATTTTATTGAGCAGGAAATTATATTTTCCAATGATTTCATAATGAATTTTCATAATCGAGATAACATTATTTTGTTAATTAATTATTATTAATTTTACATTGTTGAAAGATGATCTGGCAACAGATCAAAGCGAGAAAGAAATAGCGCTATTCGCTTTGTTGAATGATAGGCAAGGATAGCAATACTATTGATAATCAAACACTGCCATTATAACGTGGATCTCATTATAGAATATTAACTTCGGAAAAGATTCAAATCAGTACGATTCAGTAATCTGTTTTGAAGCTACAGTGGTATCGAGACATAAATGATTTTTTTTTTCAATAATCTTTATCCCTACCCATATAGTGAGGTCCAGATTATAATGGCAGTGGAGAAAGATAGAAAAAAACATTGCCGACTCTCTGTCTCTCCACTGAAATAATAATTGACCGAGCGAAGTGAGGTCTAAGATTCAAGTCGACGGTTTGGCATTTCTCTTAATGTTTTAATGTATGAATGTTTGAATGTTTAAATGTTTATATGTTGCGCATTTACGGCGAAACGCGGTAATAGATTTTCATGAAATTTGACAGATATGTTCCTTTTTAAATTGCGCGTCGACGTATATACAAGGTTTTTGGAAATTTTGCATTCCAAGGATAATATAAAAGGAAAAAGGAGCCTCCTTCATACGCCAATATTAGAGTAGAAATCAGACTATAGAATTATTCATCATAAATCAGCTGACAAGTGATTACACAGATGTGTGGAGAAGCCAGTCTATTGCTGTATTTCCATATAAGGTCTATAGTTTCAATCAGGTACTTGTGGATGAGAAGACTGCGTGAGGTCTACTGTTCACAGAACTACTAGTTATAATAATTTCTGAAAAAAGTGGTTCGAAGTATACAAGCATAGAGAAAAGGTAGCATGAGTAATATCTTCAAGAAAAATAAGTACCAGGATTATCAGCTTGAGTTAACAGTGAAAATTAGAACATTAACGCCGTATACCCTGGCATATCTTCTTTTGCCATCTTTTAACTATGTTATAAGGCTTTCGATACAACATGGCGGATCTACGCCTTCCTGCTCTGTGATTGGCCAAGACTACTCCCTCCCATTTTCAACACTTACAGCAGCTGACCAATAGGAACCGAGCATAGCTGACTTTTTTCTCTCACAGATAGCGTTACTTGTATTGATTCGGCAATGAATCTATCATTCATTCACATTAGTGAATACTAGTAGTTCTGTGAACAGTAGACCTCACGCAGTATTCTCATCCACAAGTACATGATTGAAACTATAGACCTTATATGGAAATACAGCAATAGACTGGCTTCTCCACACATCTGTGTAATCACTTGTCAGCTGATTTATGTTGAATAATTCTATAGTCTGATTTTTACTCTTATATTGGCGTATGAAGGAGGCTCCTTTTTTCTTCTATATTATCCTTGAAATGCAAAATTTCCAAAAACCTTGTATATACGTCGACGCGCAATTAAAAAAGGAACATTCCTGTCAAATTACATGGAAATTTATCACCGCGTTTCGCCGTAAATGCGCAACATATAAATATTTAAACATTCAAACTTTAAGAGAAATGCCAAACCGTCGACTTGAATCTTAGACCTCACTTCGCTCGGTCAACAATTCTGGAAGTTTCAATTCAATTTCAATTTCTATTAATATAACTTAATGAGTTCATATTGAAAGTGTTCCGTTTCTTGTAACATCATTCTCTTTTCACATTGTCTTGACAGATTCATTTTCACTTTCCTTGCACAATTGCCATAGGTAAGGGAAGTATTGCTTTCCGAGAAAATTTGAAGAAAATTCTAAATTTCTATACGTTTCAAGGTCCCCTGAGTCCAAAAAAGTGGTTTTTGGGTATTGGGTATGTGTGTATGTGTGTATGAGTGTAGATGATATCACATTTCCCAGTTAACTGAATGACTTGAAATTTCGATCTAATCTAATTCAAGATGGCACCTAAAATGGCAAAAATAATGTCAAATACAGGGTTTTGCGCGATTTTCTCAAAAACGGCTCCAATGATTTAAATCAAATTTATACCTAAATATTCATTGATAAGCTGTATCAAATATACAAGTCCCATATCTGTAATTTTGGGTATTGAGTATGTGTGTGTATGAGTGTAAACGATATCTCATCTCCCAATTAACTAAATGACTTTAAATTTCAATCTAATCTAATTCAATACGGCACCTAAAATGGCAAAGGGTTTTTTCGCGATTTTTTCAAAAACGGCTCCCAACGATTTAGATCAAATTTATACCTGAATATTCTTATTAAATGAAAAAGACTAAGAATTTGTCAAAAAACCACAGATTTTTTGATACTTAGAAAGACTGGTTCCGGTTATTACACCATTGTCAATCTCTGATAAACTAAAAAAAAATCTAAATATTCATTGATAAGCTCTATTCACAGCCACAAGTCCCATATCTGTAAAAACTCAGTAGCTCCGCCCCATCTATGCAAAGTTTGTTTTTAGATTTCCAAATTATCATACTTCAGATACAATTTAAACGAAAAATGTCAAATTGAGAAAATTGAACATGGAAATCTCTACAAATAATGTCTAGTAAAATTTCCCAGTGAAGCTCAAAATTCGAGAAAATGTGATATTCATTGATAAGCTCTATCAACAGCCACAAGTCCCATATCTGTAAAAAGTTCTGTAGCTCCGCCCCATCTATACAAAGTTTTTTTTAGATTCCCAAATTATCAGGCTTCAGATACAATTTTAACGAAAAATTTCAAATGGAAAAGATTGAACATGGAAATCTCTACAAATAATGTCCAGTGAAATTTTCCAGTGAAGCTCAAAATTCGAGAGAATGTGATTCTTCAAATTCAAAGTTAATGAGAGAGGAAACTTGATTCTATTAAATCATCCACTGAAAGAGATAGCAGAATTGAATCTATAATAAGAAATGAATTGACGAGAATTGAATCTCGTCAGCCATGGAAGGAAAGGGAAAGTTGTGTGAGTACGCCCACTACCTCCTTAAACAAAGCCGTAGTACATTCGTGTGACGTCAGCACAGGTAGAGCTCCTACACCAATAAAAACACTAGCTGATATAGATCAGCTGAAATCAACTAATTTTATTGGTGTAGGAGCACTACCTGTGCTGACGTCACACGAATGCACTACGGCTTTGTTTACGGAGGTAGTGAGTGGTACGCCTCTAGATTTTCCAATGGAACTCTTCCCATCAGTAGAGAAGGATATTATCATCGAAATAATTATTCCTAGTTACAAATATAACTTTATTTTAGTGTTGTAAGATGGCCCAGAAGACATTCCAGAGCAGCACATTGTGTCCAGATATCTGAACTCAATTAACCCCAATTTGCCGAGGAATCTTCAAAGGGGTTCTCCAGCCCTTCAGCCCTTCAGCCTCCTCTCCTCAGCGTTGTCGGGTTTCCCTCCAGGGGTTTAAGTTCTGCTCAAAGGAGACGGCGTGACAAAGAGACAATGTGTATGCGTTACTTTCCAGTGGACTCTCCTATTAGCAAGAGTTTCAAGACGTAGCTCTCTCCTAGAAAGAGAGAAAACTATAGTGAGGTCCACGTTAAAATGACAATGTTTGGTTAGCAATGGTATTGCTATCCTTGTCTATCATTCAACAAAGCGGATAACGCTATCTCTTTCTTGCTTTGTTCTGTTACCAGATCGTCTTTTAACAATGTAGAATTAATTATTAATCAACAAAATATTTCATCTTGATTATGTGGATTCATTATAAAATTATTGAAAAATATAATTTCTTGCTTAATAAAATATAACCAATTATTTTGAATGACAATGAACTGTCAATATTACATCAATAAACCTGTATCAGCTACTGTCTATAGAAGGCATTGACAAGACAGAGGTTCCGCAACGTTTTTCTCCTATCTTTCTCCATCGCCATTATAACTTGGACTTCCCTAAAGTCACTTCTTGTTCTCTCACAACGAGATAAGGTTTGCAACATATTATCTCTCATAGAGAAAATTTGTAAACAGATGAATTATAAATTAATAAATAGAGAGATACACAGAGGAAATCATATCATAACAAAACATGAATGAATAGAGTAATGAGACGTCAAAACTAAGAGATTGATTAATTTGTTCGAAAAATAAGAGAGTTTCATTCATATTTTGTAGGAATCTTTGAATGAGATTCGAAGCTTCATGGAAGATAACAGAAATTTTGAAAATCGTTGAGCTGCGTTTACACCAAAGTTAATAACAGAATGTTAATAACTTAATCCTTATAGATTCTATCAGATTCAACGGAACTTGACAAACACATATGTTCATCATGTGTATGATAAGCTATGTTCAATCGTATAGAATCTATAAGTAACAAGTTATTAAAATTTTGTTAATAAATTTGGTGTAAACGCAGCTTTAGAGACATCTTCTTCTTTCTCCACATTTATTTTCAAGCTTCAAGCTCCGAAGCTTTCAAACAGATAACACATTTCAGGAATCTTGGAAATTCTTACATTTGTTCTAAACATGAGATATTTTAAACAGGACACTTTGGGACTCTTCGAGTGGAATTCGAAGCTGTATGGAAGGAAAAAGACCAAATTTTGAAATTTGTTATTCAAAGAGATATCTCTCTCTATCCTCACATTTACTGTACTTACAAACTCAAGCTCCTAAGAAATTGTTACATTTGTTCAAAAAATGAGAGATGTTAAAAATAATTCTTTGGTACTCTTCGAGTGAGATTCGAAGCTAAATGGAAGGAAGAAAACAAAATTCTGAAATTCGTTATCAATAGACACATCTCCCTCCAACCCTACATTTTCTTTCGAGCTCCAGCTCCTAAAAAATTGTTAAATTTCTTAGAAAAATAAGATATTTCAAACAGGATTCTTTGGTATTCTTCGAGTGAAATTCAAAGCTATAGTAAGGTCCACCTTATAATGACAGTTATGGAAGATACGTTAGAAACGTTGCCGATCTTCTGTCTTGTCAATGCTTCTATAGACGGTAGCTGATACAGGTATATTGATATAATATTAACGGTTCATTCTCGTTTAAAATAATAAATTTTATTTTATTAAGAACGAGATTATATTTTTCAATAATTTCTTAATGAATTTTAATGATCAAGATGAAATATTTTGGTAATTAATTAATTATTCTACATTGTCAAAAGACGATTTGGCAACAGAGCAAAGCGAGAAATAGATAGCGCCAACAGCTTGGGTGAATGATAGACAAGGATAGCAATACCATTGCTAATTGAACACTGCCATTATAACGTGGACCTGACTTATAACGTGGACCTGACTATAGTGAGGTCCACGTTATAATGACACTGTACAATTGTCAATACTGTTGCTGTCCTTTTCTATCATACAGCAAAACAGATAGCGCTATCTCTCTCTAGCTTTGCAATGTTGTCAGTTTGCCAAAATATTTTATTTTCAATTTTGGCAGTGACTGTACAAGAGTAGACTAACAAATTCTCAGCCACCATTTTTTTCTTCATTCTATCAAAATACTTGAGTACACAAGTTGTATAATTGATTTAAAATGTATTTTTGAAACAATGAAATAATTTTTAGACATTATCGTATGAGAAACAGAAATCAAAATACCTGAAATGACATTTTAAAAGTTGATAACTAACCATCCTAGACTTCATCCCCTGCTTCAGTTAGCCTACACGTTTAGGTTAGACCTACTCGTACCAGTATAAATAATGTTATTTCAGAATTATTTCCAATGAAATTACTTATTTTAAAAAGGATTTCTATTTTTCTATGATTTTTAAAGAAATTTGTATAGAATACCTACCAAATAACTTAATTTCTGTTGTTTTGAAATTCAGATTGGTGTATCAGAGCTTTTAAAATTAGCCGCCATTTAAAAATAAAAATCTGATCTCAGTTATGGAAGCAAATTTTTGAATCAAATTATGGAAAAATATATTTTCTTGATTAATTTGACATTAATTTTTTATTTTATTAAGGGAATGATAATTATTATTAGATCAAATTTAATGGGATGAATTGAGTAACAGCTGTGTACACTTAGTGGCAAAATGGAGAGACTTGGCAATGTTTTTCTCCTATCTTTCTTCACTGCCATTATAACCTGGACCTCACTATATATGAAAGGAAGAAAACCAGAATTTTGAAATTCGTTATCCAAAGAGACATCTTCCTCTATCCCCACATTTACTTTCAAACTTTAGCCTCGAAGCTTTCAAACAAATAACACATTTTCGAAATCTTCCACCGCTTTCTTGCCGAACAACCCATTAAAAGTTTCAAGATTCAATTAGGCAGACTGGAAAAAGCGGCAGATGATTGGCCGATTATGAAATTCGCTGACGAGGCGAACTATTAATCCGAGAAAAGGCGGCAGCTCAAGTGCTGAGGCCCTTGTGAAATATGGCCGCTCTAGGTGAAGTGAGGTCCGCGTTATAACGGCAGTGGAGAAAGATGGAAGAACAGCGCTGCCGATTCTCTGCCTTGCCACTGACTTCTATAGAGGATAGCTGAGACCGGTATATCTGATTTTTACTTTCCTTGCCCTATTACCATAGGTAAGGGAAGTATTGCTTCCCAAAAAAATTTAAGGTACCCTAATTTAATGTTTTCTATAGGTTCCAAGGTCCCCTGAGTCCAAAAACATGATTTTTGGGTATTGGTCTGTATGTGTGTGTGTGTGTTGTGTGTGTGTGTGTGTGTGTGTGTGTGTATGAGTGTATGTGCGTCTGTGTACACGATATCTCATATCCCAATTAACGGAATGACTTGAAATTCGGAACTTAAGATACTTACACTATAAGGATCCGACACGAACAATTTTGATCGAATGCGATTCAAGATGGCGGCTAAGATGGCGAAAACATTGTCAAAATCAGGGTTTTTCGCGATTTACTCTAAAATGGCTCCAACGATTTTGATCAAATTCATACCCAAAAAAGTCATCAATAAGCTCTATCAACTGCCACAAGACCCATATCTGTAAAAACTTCGGGAGCTCTGCCCCATCAATGCAAAGTTCGATTTTAGATTCCCAATTATCAGGCTTTAGATACAATTTAGACAAAAAAAATCAAGTGGAGTAGATTGAGCATAAAAATCTCTACAATTAATGTTCAGTAACATTTTCACCTAAAATTGAAAATAAGCTTTAATTTCGAGAAAATGTGATTATTCAATTGCAAATTATTGTTGATTCTATTAAATCATTACTATGAAGAGATAGCAGACCTCATGTGTGTCTCCAGCGTTATTGCCCTGTCACCAGCTGGCTCAAATCTTTGAATAGTAGACTTGAGATGCGCGGGAACACTAGCGTCAGGTGATCAATTTTCATAACGGCAAGGAAAGTTGTGTGAGTGTGCCACACCAGATTTTTAATATTAACTGATCATTCTTGCTTAAAATAATCAATTATATTTCATTAAGCAAGAAATTATTTTTTTCAATGACTTCATGATGACTTTTCATAACTAAGTTGAAATATTTTTTCAACTGATTATGAATTCTACAATGTTGAAAGACGATCTGGTAACAAAACAAAGCGAGAAAGAGATAGCGCTATCTGCTGTGTTGAATGACAGACAAAGATAGCAATACCATTGATAAATTAGTATCACTGTAGGTATAGTGAGGTCCTTGGCAGTGGAGAAAGATAGGAGAACAGTGTTGCCGATACTCTACCTTGCCACTACCTTCTATGGAAGATAGCTGATGGCGGTATATCTGATATAATATCAACTGTTCATTCTTGTTTAAAGTAATCAATTATATTGATATTGAGAATTTATTTCTCAATGATTAATTTACAAATTCTCATAATTGTGATAGCTGGACAGCATGATAGAAGATAGCTGATACAGGTATATTTGATGTAATAATTATTAACTGTTCATTCTTGTTTAAAATAATCAATTATATTGATATTGAGAATGTATTTCTCAATGATTAATTTACAAATTCTCATAATTGTGATAGCTGGACAGCATGATAGAAGATAGCTGATACAGGTATATTTGATGTAATAATTATTAATTGTTCATTCTTGTTTAAAATAATCAATTATATTGATATCGAGAATGTATTTCTCAATGATTAATTTAAAATTTCTCATAATTGTGATAGCTGGACAGCATGATAGAAGATAGCTGATACAGGTATTTTGATGTGAAAATTATTATCTGTTAATTCTTGTTCAAAATAATCAATTATACATCGCCAAGAAAATGCATTTTTCAATACTGAATTAATCAATTTCCATAACTGAGATTAAATTTTTGCTAATTGGTTATATTTCTCTACATTTTTAAAAACGTTTGGCAACGTAGCAATAGCGCTATCTGCTTTGTGGAATGATAGACAAGGATAGCAACACCAATGAATCAAATACTGTCATTATAACGTGGACCCAACTACAGCCCAAAACGAATTTGTCAATACCTGTTTGAAATAATACATTTACATTTTATTCGTTGAGAAAATGTATTTTCCTACAGTTACGTTGAAAAGTGGCTATTGCTGCACTGATTACAGAACGCAAAGAATCACTTTTCCGCTCTAGTGCGGGAAAAATTTTTCTGCACTCCAGATTTGCAACATGACAACGCAAAATACTTAGTAGGTTATATGGAGCAACAGTGCAGCAAAATCAAAATGAAGTTGGTAACAGTGACTGCTGTGGCTGCTATAGTGAGCAGAGGTGCAACGAAGCACAACGAGCAAATTATTAATTAGATATTATAACCAAGGACAACATTTTTATTCAATTTGACAATAAATTAAGGTTTTTATCAATAATAAAATTACACAGAAAAACATTTGATGCATTTCAGGCAATTTTACCCATAATTACCTACTTTTCATATTCAATGGTAACTGTAGGAAAAACTTAATGTGAAATACGTGCGCAAAGTTCCTCTGCTGCACTCAACAAACCATTCCGCCCGAGCCGTAAACGTTTCTTTCGGTGCAGCAAACTGTCACTTTGCGCACTAGTTGCACAAATAACTATTTTCAATCATTAATAATATAATAAGATAATGATTATTAAACTAAAATCCAAATTAAATGCTGTAATTCACCCCGAAGACTTCTGCAACTGCAAATATTGACAACAAAGTAAACAGCTAAATGGAAATTCGATGAGCGCTACTATTCAAAAATTGCTTGTCAGCCCGGGAATCGAACCCAGTACCTCCTAATTGCCGGTCAGGAATGCTCACCTTCACACCAAACTGACAATCTCTGGACAGCGCTCATCGAAATTCCATCTAGCTGTTTACACTGTTGTCAATATTAGCAGTTGCAGAAGTCTTCGGGGTGAATTACAGCATTTAATTTGGATTTTCGTTTGATAATAATTATTAATTCATTAGCATTTGAATAATTGTAATATCTCACTAATTTCCATCTGTAGGTATAATAAGATTCATTGATCTTCATAATTGAGAATTGATTGTATATTTACATTCTTAAAAACGGTTTGGCAGCGTTGCAGAGCTTGATAAGGATAGCGCTATCTAAAGCTGCGTACACATACTCGCGCTTCCAACCCGCAACGAGCACGCTCCTCCCTCGTACCGCCATCGAACCACAGTCGCACCGCCCACGCACCCATCATGAACGTTACGGAAGATGTTAGATCTTCTCGCGTTCCCCGGTCGAACCACTGTTGCTCGCCGGTCGATCATCAATCGCTCTGCTGGAGTGACGTTCGGTTGCGGAGCAGAGCGACAGTCTGTACGCACCTTTATCTGTCCACTGATAGACAAGGATAGCAACAACATTTCTAGTCAAATACTGCCATTATAACGTTCCATATTATAATATACTATAGATTTTTCGATATTTTTGAAAAACGCTATTAACTAGAAAACTATTCTTTGGTCAAAATCTAAATCTGTCCAAGGAAATGGTTGGAAAAAGGAAGAAATTTCCAATAAGATCCATATAATTCGTTCCTTTGTTTGACGTTTTTGAACTTTTTATGAGTGTTCAAACTGTTTAAAATTTGCTTTGAACTCGACGAATGTACTTTTTTCAACTTTGAACACTCATAAAAAGTTCAAAAACGTCAAACAAAGGAACAAATCATATGAATCTTATTGGAAATTGCTTCCTCTTTCCAACCATGTCCTTGGAATTAGTTTTTGACTGATAGTTTTATAGTTATTAACGTTTTTCAAAAATATCGAAAAATCTATATATCTCGAAAACTGAGGTCGATAGGAAAAAAGTTTACTGAACATTTCTTGTCAGAAATGTCAGATAGAATCTATGGTCAACAGCTGTTTCAACCTTGGTGGGACACCCTGTTTATGTAGTTTATCAAGTCGAATGGATAGATAGTTTGATTCAATTTTGAGAACTAGAGTTCTGAATGAGTAATGAAGGTTATTCTCAACCACGTTTATAGAAGAATGAAGTGTAATGAGCACAAAATTCATGCCAGCAAAACTCAACGGGAAGCGAAACATAAATTGCATTCTGTAGTATTCAAGAACGTAGCCGTAGCAGGTTCAAGCATGAAGTAGAAGATTTAGCCAATGAGAACGAAAAGGTGGAGAAGCACTCGTCTATCAGCCCAGAGATGAACTAAATTCCAATGGAGCCAGTGCCGAGGAATCTCATTTGATTTTCGACGTTGAGATAATGAGCAGAATGTAGCTGGACTGAGGTCCACGTTATAACGGCAGTGTTTGAGGAACATTGGTGCTGCTATCCTTGTCTATCATTCGACAAAACAGATAACACTATCTCTTTCCCGCTTTGCTGTGTTGCCAGATCGTCTTTTAACAATGTAGAATTGATAATTAAACAATGAAAATTCATCATGAAATTATTGAATAATATAATTTCTTTCTTAATAAAATATAATTGATTATTTTAAACTAGAATGAACAGTTAATATTACATCAATAAACCTGTATCAGCTACCGTCTATAGAAGGCATTGACAAGACAGAGGGATCGGCAACGTTGTTCTCCTATCTTTCTCCAATGCCATTTTAACGTGGAACTCACTATAGTGAGATCCAAATTATAATGGAGTGTTTGAGTAACATTGGTGTTGCTATCCTTGTCTATCATTCAACAAAGCAGATAGCGCTTTCTTTATCTAGCTTTGCAACGTTGCCAGATCGTTCTTCAACAATGTAGGAAGATGATTAATCAATAACATATTCAATCTTAATCATGGAGAAGTATTATTCAATCATTGAAAAATATAGTTTTCTCGACGGATGAAATATAATTGATTATATTTAACTGGAAAATATTTTCACAAGTACCTGATTGAAACTATAGACCTTATGGAAATACAGCAATAGACTGGCTTCTCCACACATCTGTGTAATCACTTGTCAGCTGATTTATGATGAATAATTCTATAGTCTGATTTTACTCTAATATTGGCGTATGGAGGAGGCTCCTTTTTCCTTTTATATTATCCTTGAAATGCAAAATTTCCAAAAACCTTGTGTATACGTCGACGTGCAATTAAAAAAGGAACATACCTGTCAAATTTCATGAAAATCTATTACCGCGTTTCGCCGTAAATGCGCAACATATAAACATTTAAACATTCAAACATTTAAACATTTAAACATTTAAACATTTGAACATTAAAACATTAAGAGAAATACCAAACCGTTGACTTGAATTTCAGACCTCACTTCGCTCGGTCAACAAGAGTGTTTCATCAGATATATAGGTATCTTTTATTGAAGGTAGAGAATTGGCAACGGTGTTCTACACTGCCATTATAACGTGGACCTCAGTAAGTAGCTCGAGGCAAGCGCTGAAATCGTGATCAAACGGAATGTGCAAAGTGCTTGCGTGAAATGCCGAACATGCACCCAGATCTGTTGCCAGAGGATTCATCCATTTCAGGCTATATGAGGCAGAGCAGGCTCCACACAGATGAGGCAGAGCAGAGAAGGCTCCACACGCTTTCAAGGCGTGCAATTCTGCCTGATCAAGCCAATCATGTTGAGCAGAGGCAGGTTGAAAACTCGACTTTCTCTCTCCAACTCATATTCTTGTTGAAAACTCGACTTTTACTCTTCAAATCATATTCTTGCTGGTCGAAAACTACCCCATTTCCACCCTCTCTGTTTGTTTCATCTGTGTTCGTTATTATGAAATCTGACTGAACTGGTCCATTGCATCTGTGAAAAGCTTTGAACCCTGAATGATGAAGTTAACGATATAATTGAACTCAATTATGAAAATGTATTTTTAAACTATAAAAAAATGTATTTTCTTGACAAATAAAATATAACTGGTCATCTAAAACAAGAATGAACAGTTAATATCACATGATATGAATGGTATCAGCTATCCTCTATCATGGAGAGTAGAGAAAAGGCAGAGATTCGTCAACACTGTTCTCCAATCTTTCCCCTTTGCCATTATAACGATGACCTCACTCTAGCAGACTAACTAACAATCCTTGTAGTGAACATTGGAGTGAGCTGTACAAACTGGAAAAAGTGAGAGAAAACAGTGCTTGAAAAGCTGAAGTCGAGAAATAAATTGAATTTCAAACCTTCCTCATTGAAGAGATTGAGGAAACGTGGAGTTCTGCCCTAGTAGTGTTTGGAGAAGTTCATTTTGAAAATGTGAATACAGTATTTGCATGACTGGTATATGGAACGTAATGTTTACATTGAAAATTCAGTATTCCATTCCAATGAATGACAGCATGCTTTATGCTTCCTCCCTCGTATTTCTTCGGTGAGCGGAACTTTGGGGCCAACAAGGAAAAAGAGGAATTTTGGGACCAACAAGGAAAAAGAGGAATTTTGGGACCAACAAGGAAAAAGAGGAATTTTGAGACCAACAAGGAAAAAGAGGTATTTTGGGACCAACAGGGAAAAAGAGGAATTTTGGGACCAGGACTGTTGTCTCTACCTGCGATTTGATTAGTCGGACTTCCGACAGGTTCACCCTCTTCTCTCACTGAATGAAAATCATTCATAGATTCATTTTTAGGAATAGTTATTTGTCCTGAGTAGAAAAGCAATCTATTTTTATTACAGACATCTTCAGAAGGTCTCTTCTCCAACATCTTATTAGATCCAACTTTCTTGAAAAACTAGAAATTCATATTTTCCTTATCAAGTAGCGGAAATTATAATTAATCTTCCAAATCTAAATGAATAAAGTATATTGAATAAACATTTATATATAGTTGAATAGGCCTGCAACTGACTTGCCTCACCATTTCTGTGCTAAAGGCCAACCACTTGTCTTAATTTCCAACCACATGTTGGGAACATCTGATTCCAACTGCGAAGACCCATCCTTTGTTTGTCGGAACCCATTGGTCCCAAAAAGTACTGGTCCCAAAGTTTCTAGAACCTGTTCCTTCTCATAAAAATATTTTATATATTTACATATATATATACATAGAAAACTTCATGGTTTGCAGCGATTCAACTACAAAGATGACGCCTGTTGAACTAGAGAAAATCAATCAATCAACTCATATAAATTTCACAGACGAACATTATACAAAATAACAAAGAAACATATAAAAATGTAAAATAAAAGTGGACAACCCTAGGCATAAGCCCGATTGGGGTGTACTACTCCTAATAAAACAAGTTAAAATACTCAGAAGAGTAATACCACTGAAATGATTTTAATATCTATATAATTATCGAATTCTAGGATATAATTAGGAGTGAATAAATTTTCCTGTGTTCTCTAAATTTCAAAAATCTTCATGACCGTTCAGGATGAAACTTTTGAGTTTGGTGAGTGAGCATCATCTCAAGAACACGACAAAAATTGGTCAGAAAATTGGCTTTCCAAAACGGGGCGTAGTCGCAGTTTTCATGATAATATTTATTTTTCCATTTCTATAATTATTGGAAACGTTTTACCTTGACGAAATTAATCATTCCTAGATAATTCAAAATAGCTGAAACTTTAGATATCCATGAGTTAGATTTGAATTCATTCAACTCAGGAACTCGTTGAGAGAGATAGTGTTTCCCACGAAATTTCATTACTGAAGTATTATTTGTCTGTTAAGTCTGCAAGTGATAGCGGGTGCTTGGGGGGGGGGTTGAGAGTTGTTTGAGGTGTTGAGGACCCCGATGACATTTGGTGGGGGGGAAGGTAAAGGGTAGACTGCGAATGAAGTGAAGTTGGCAACGATGTATGCAGTGCACGTAGATGTGTGCTCTAGTTCGACAGAACGACGAGCGACGTGCATCGGACGTGTCCCGTCTCGTCTCACCCTTTTGGGGGCACCCCACACCCGCGTTACCCTTTTTGGGGCACCCCACACCCACGTTACCCATTTCGGGACAACCCAAACCCCCACAGTTTGTTCAAGGAAGGGATTAACATGCGAAATCCGATGTGGAACGGATCTCTCAGTTAAAAGGCAGAGTTTGCTCAGGTCAGATAAACGTGGTTTTCGGATTCAGACCTGGCTCTCAAGTGCCATTCAGTTTTCATTCAGTTTTCCTACGCCAACTCAAGGATCACTCTCCCTTTTCCTAAAGTGAGGTCCACGTTATAATGGCAGTGTTTGATGAATATTGTTGTTGCTATCCTTGTCTATCATTCGACAAATCAGTTAGCGCTATCCTTTTCTAGCTCCGCAACGTTGCCAAAGATAGAATCAATTAGCAAAATATTTTATCTTAATTATGGAAATTCATAAATTGATCAATGAAAACTACATTTCAAGACGAATAAAATATATGGAACGTTATAATGGCAGTATTTGACTGGAAATGGTGTTGCTATCCCTGTCTATCATTCGACAAAGCAGATAGCGCTATCCTTATCAAGCTCTCAATGTTGCCAAACCGTTTTTAAGAATGTAGATATACAATGAATGAACAAGATATTTAATCTCAATTATGAAAACTTATATATTGATCAATCAAAACTAAATTTTCAAGGCGAATAAAATTTATGAAAACTATGATCGATATAAGAAAATTTTATTTGTCATTTTTGTTGCAAATTTAATGTAGAATATATGGTCTTCGGCTGTTGCACCTTTCGTAGGACACTCTGTATAATAATTATTATTATTATTAGCGTATGGCTTTCAATGGTGCAATGGTGGGAAGACCCAAGGGTAGTTCTACCTCGCCGTATATAGTCCGAAGTTCCCTAATGAGAAACCGGACACTTCAAAACCGGACACTAAAGTTATAGTAATCACAATAGGTTCACTTCGAAATTAAGTTCTTTTTGGTGTTGAAAAGTCCAAACATATACTTAACCAAAACAAAACACAAAACCACTCAGCCAAATTTAGAAAATATTAGACTTGGACAATAAATTAAGAGCTGAAAAATTATACACGTTACAATTATTTTGCCATGACAACCAATAATATCGATAATTATAAATAATTATTGAGGCTGCTGTATAACTACAATTTTTCATTATTGAAAATGAAAATGAAAATACTCTTTATTAGGCGGAGTTAGGACTAGAAAGTCCTTTCTACCACTCTACCTTACAGGCAAATAATAATAATACATTACAATAAGAAATAATACAAAAGAACTATAACAATATGAAACTGAGAATAATGAATAAAATTGTAAATAAAAATCAACCATTTTTGTCTGGTGCAAAAGTAAATTAAGTAAATCAATTAATTACAAAATAACTAAAAAATAATAATAAATAAATTTAAGTGAATAAATAAATAAATAAATAAATAAATAAATAAATAAATAATAAATAAATAAATAATAAATAATAAATAAATAAATAAATAAATAAATAATAAATAATAAATAAATAAATAAATAAATAAATAAATAAATAATAATAAATAAATAATGCTATTATTTACTAGCAGGTAACCCGTGCTATCCTTTTCTAGCTCCACTAGGTTGCCAGATAATTTTTGAACAATGTAAATATGAAATTAATTCTCTCTCTTTGTTGATCAGCTATGAGCTTATTATCAGCAACTCTCCATGCCTCTCTGTCATCTAACATATTTTTGAGGTCTCTGTGAGGACTTTGCACATCTCACATCCTTCCAAATAATTAATTATCAAAATATTAAATCCAATCATAAAATGTGAAATTCAATCATTAAAAAATGAGTTCTCTTGACAAATAGAATAAGATTGATCACCTCAGTCTGTGAGAGTGGTGGATATCGCATCTTACAGAACGTATTTGAGGGACTTGATAATCGGGAATTGTCTGTATACTGTCACCTGGTCATATGGGACATATATATGAATCATATATTTATCTCATATTGATCAGGATTTTAGAATTTTAATTTAGAAAAGTTTAATGAACAGTGTTTTTGTCTTTGAACGATTTTTGTCATCGACAGAAAGATTGTTTATTTCATTTGTTGTCAAAATTATTGTAGCTTCTCTTTTTGTTTTTAATAACAAACGTGCCGCTTGTGTGACTGATAAAAATATGTATTTGAAATGGCTTCATGTTTGGCATTGACTGAGTTATATTTAATACCCAACAATTTTTCTTTTGGTCGTTGTGTGTGAGCTCGTTCGTTAGGACTGTGAGTAAGTCCGGCTGTTCTGGTGAAGGGGATAGATTTTGCTCTTGTTTTATAATACAGTTTTCCTGTCGCAGTTCGGGCAGTTTAAAGAGAATTGTATTATTGAATAGGACGGGATCTGAACCCATTTCATTGGATCAGTTATTTTGATTTTTTTTAATTGATAATTAACGCCGCGAAATACCAGTGGATGCCAAAGTGGGAAGCCATTTTCAAAAAGGTAGATGACTACTGAGTCATTGTTCTTAAATTTTTCATAACCGCAACAATTGAATCCTCATTTAGCAGCAAAGCGAGTAGCCCCTGAAATATTCATCTGATTATTATTATTTCGTTATTTCTAACTATAATTCTAATTTTGTACAAATAATTTATTGTTTTGTTTTAAATATCAAAAACCTGTACGATCTTTTCTTGTGTTTTTTTTTATTTTCCCACCCTTACATATTTGGTGTAGGCATATATTGCTTAAATATTTTGGTGGAGGCTTCTCTCCGCCGTCCACATATTGCTTACAGAAATACGTTGGATGAGTTTTTCGCAGTTGAATTTCGATTGGCGTCTTATATGTTTTGTGTTAATAATCTCGTATTGGTCATATAGGCTAGTTATGACATAGTTAGTGTAGTATTTATGGGAGTAATATTTATTAGTATATATATATATATATATATAATATATATTTGTGTATATATTGGGAGTAATATTTGAGTCATATTTGTGTATATTAGTGTAGTATTTTTTTATTACATACTGTGATATCTGGGACATGATATCTTCACGTTGTTATAGCATTTCCAATGTTTTTAAACAATAAATGATTTGATTTATAGAGTGTTTCAGAGAAACGATAAATTTCAAAAGTTAAATAATATCAAGTAAACAAATGTTTACTTTCCTTGCCCTATTACCATAGGTAAGGAAAGTATTGCTTTCCGAAAAAAATTAAGGTACCCAAATTTCTAAATTTCTATACGTTTCAAGGTCCCCTGAGTCCAAAAAAGTGGTTTTTGGGTATTGGTCTGTATGTGTGTGTGTGTGGTGTGTGTGTGGTGTGTGTGTGTGTGTGTGTGGTGTGTGTGGTGTGTGTGTGTGTGGTGTGTGTGTGTGTGTGTGTGTGTGTGTGTGTTGTGTGTGGTGTGTGTGTGTGTGTGTGTGTGTGGTGTGTGTGTGTGTTGTGTGTGTGTGTGTGTGTGTGTGTGGTGTGGTGTGTGTGTGTGTGTGTGTGTGTGTTGTGTGTGTGTGTGTGTGTGTGTGTGTATGAGTGTATGTGCGTCTGTGTACACGATGTCTCATCTCCCAATTAACGGAATGACTTGAAATTTGGAACTTGAGGTCCTTTCACTATAAGGATCCGACACGAACAATTTCGATCAAATGCAATTCAAGATGGCGGTTAAAATGGCGAAAATGTTGTCAAAAACAGGGTTTTTCGTGATTTTATCGGAAACGGCTCCAACGATTTTGATCAAATTCATACCTAAAATAGTCATCGATAAGCTCTATCAACTGCCACAAGTCCCATATCTGTAAAAATTTCAGGAGCTCCGCCCCATCAATGCAGATAGATTCTCAATTATCAGGCTTCATATACAATTGAAACAAAGAAAATCAAGTGGAGTAGATTGAGCATGAAAATCTCTACAATTAATGTTCAGTAACATTTTCACCTAAGATTGAAAATAAGCTTTAAATTTGAGAAAATGTGATTATTCAATTGCAAATTAATGTTGATTCTATTAAATTATTCACTATGAAGAGATAGCAGACCTCATGTGTGTCTCCAGCGTTATTGCCCTGTCACCAGCTGGCTCAAATATTTGAATAGTAGACTTGAGATGCGCGGGAACACTAGCGTCAGGTGATCAATTTTCATAACGGCAAGGAAAGTTGTGTGAGTACGCCACACCAGATTTTTAAATAAAGTTTTCCATATCATTCAATAGTGGAAATAATGCCATTTCAGAATAAATACCGTAACATTTATTTTTTGAAGATGACATCTTGCAGGTGTGCTCCTTTTTTACGCAAACATTCCTGTAGTCTCTTCATCACATTGTCCATGTAACATTACAACTGGAATTACTGAAATCGCTTCTCAAATCTTGGCTTTCAATTTCTCCGTTGTTGCACCAGAATGAACAGTTAAAATCACGGTATATAGAAGAAGACGGTAGATGTCACGCGCATGTTTGTGCTAAATCTCCGGTGTAGCTGACGTCATTTTTATCCAATCATCTGTTTTTAACAAATAAGTTTCATAAACTGCCAATATGTGTTAAAAACCTCGGTTGGTGGCGATGACGCAATCTAGCTGGCTGGCCACTGCGCACACATTTCATGACCCCCACCGTTATCCTAAATACAGTGGTTAAAATTACATCAGATTTCAGAGGCCCTGAAATTGATCAGCTGCGACCTGAAAACTCTTACACCAGACCTGAGCCAGCCAGGTCACACGATATTATTATTATTTATTACATCAGATATACCGGTATCTCTATAGAAGAGATTGGAAAGACAGTATCAGCCATCTTCTATAGAAGGCCTTGACAAGACAGAGGATCGGCAACGCTGTTCCCCTATCTTTCTCCACTGTCATCACAACGTGGACCCCTCTATATGTGATTTGAGAATATTTGAAGCCTTTTCATAGCAGTGCATACATTCGCATGCAGTAGAACACAAGCCTTGCCATGAAAGTGGAAGGAAATGACATTTGCAGCGCAATTTGTTCACAGACAGTTTAAGAGTGACGATGTTTTAGAAACGTAGGAAATCGAAATTCAAAGCAGGTTCCTGCGAAAGCTGAATAAGGACATTTTAAATACGGTAGTAATATCCGTCGACTACGTGGCTAAAGCATTCACTGAGTCCCTGTCTGCTCCCTGGGGATTAATTCGGCCTCCGAATGGAGCTCTTCCTTTTCCTATGAGAAGTGTGACAAATATCTGTGAAAACCTGTGCCGAATACAATAGATATTTGTTCGCGTTTCAATACACTACGATAAACCAGTAATCAAGCTTAAAAAGCAGTAATCAATATTATTATTAGTAGTTCTGTGAACAGTAGACCTCACGCAGTATTCTCATCCACAAGTACCTGATTGAAACCATAGACCTTATGGAAATACAGCAATAGACTGGCTTTTCCACACATCTGTGTAATCACTTGTCAGCTATAATTCTATAGTCTGATTTTTCCCTTATATTGGCGTATGAAGGAGGCTTCTTTTTCCTTTTATATTATCCTTGAAATGCACAAATTCCAAAAACCTTGTATATATGTCGACGCGCAATTAAAAAAGGAACATACCTGTCAAATTTCATGAAAATCTATTACCGCGTTTCGCCGTAAATGCGCAACATATAAACATTTAAACATTAAGAGAAATGCCAAACCGTAGACTTGAATCTTAGACCTCACTTCGCTCGGTCAATAATATTGTTCAATCCTAAGATTAGAATTCATTATAACTATACGTTCCTAAGTCAGTGGATTTCATAGGAGAGCATTGTTGTCACGTTTCCTTCTACACCGCCTTCTAAAGGGCCCGGCATAAAAACCTGACGATTTTTGAGGGATAATAACTAAAGTGTGTTCCATACAATTAAATCATTTCTAGTATATCATATCAAATTTAGCAATTTATAGTGAATTAGATAGATTACTCACTAAGTTTTTTATTTGTACATTATGTCAGCCAATAATAATAATAATAATAATAATAATAATAATAATATCGAGTGACCTAGCTGGCTCAGGTCTGGTGTCAGAGTTTTCAGGTCGCAACTGATCAATCTCAGGGCCTCTGTCATGACCTAACGACAGCCAAATGATTTCCGTTACTTTTCACACACTCACTTAACCTAATTCTAAAATTTGCCATTGCTCGCTCAATCATCACTTGTGGAATTGCTTCAATTTCTCGTTGAATGACCTCCTCTAGTTCTGTGGACTATTGGCTGCTCAATAACGGTAATTTTGTTTAAATAAATCATGTGAATCTGATACTTTTTCTTCCATTCCATCTTAATATGCAGAAATTCGAAATACGTTTATAGTGTAGAAATAGTTATTTGTATATCTAGAGTGAAAAGTGCTGTTTTTTCTCCCTGAGGAAAAAGTTTATAGCCCGAGGCGAAGCCGAGGGCAATAGTTTTCCTGAGGGAGAAAAAACATTTTTCACTCGTGATATACACAACATTTTTCCTCCACCTACATTTTTATAAAAACTGCTAATAAAATGATTTTTAAAAACGTATGTGACCAAACAATGTGTTACAACATAATCTAAAAAGTAAACAGAAACAGCTGGCTTGTAATCACAGTTCTCCTCCGACAGCACTATCTGTCGGCTAAAGCTGTAACAACAATGACAGCCAAAACTACAGCTATGATGAAGTTCCCGTTTCAAATTTGATTAGTTAATAAGTAATATTCGTTGGCTGATATTTTGAATAACATGGAATAAAAGAAAAAAATATACCTTTTTTAGTATAGTAATATGAAGTTTGTAATAATAATTTCAGCAAACAAACATAAATTTAATATATCGATCAAATGTCTGGTTGAGGTATTGAATTTAGTTGGTTTAATGACTACTCTATATGCTTCCTCATCTGAGCTTAGACCTTCTGACCTATTCCAAATGTACGTTTTTAAAATAGAGATGCTTCCCACGTTATTTAAATGGAGTCACTTTTACTCCCTAGGGAGTTTTTCTGTTTTTTAGTACCGAGAGCGAAAAAGTGACACTTTAGTATCATGTTTCAGGGAGTAAAGTAAGTACTTTTGACAGTAGGTGGAGGAAAATAATATTAGTAAACCTCCTACCATACTAGCTAGGTAACGTTACGGTACGTAATTCTTCAAATATGAATTACCTATTATGTACACAGTGCTTCCATTGTTCAGAGAGAGAACTTTATACCATACTAGCAGGTGACCAATGCTCCATAATTATTGAAACTTGACAAACTGAAAACGTGACCCACTGAATTCTTGGAAAATTTAAAATAGGCCTATAACCATCCTCGGTAAATAAAGATTCTATATACGAAATTTCAATAGAATAGAAGAAGCGTTTATTGAATAAATAAGCTACCTTAAACGAACCTCAAAGAGACTGCTTGACAAGGTACCATATACAAAACTGTAAATTCAAATATAAATATACATATATCAGTGAACTTTATTTTTACAAGAATTTACTTAACAGTTAATATTATCATGATAATTAACTAATTAATTGTTGGCTCAGCTCTCAAAATTCTCAAAAGTGTTATAATGTATGGTCAACCTCTACTTACATACAAGAATAGAACGGAATGAATTACAATACAATACATTAGTGATGAATTTCATTATGCTACATCTAAAATGTAATTATCCAACCAAATTTTTAAATTTCTTTTCAATAGGCGCATATTAACAAACTCAGCACAAGTCAATCAAGTTGATCAGTCCAGTAGTTCAGACGTGATGATGCGTTATTCGTGAATTTCCTATCCCGTACGTGAATAAGCCGGGTCTTTCCTTTATTATACTATATAAATGTGGTATTTTTCAGATTATCATAATTTGGAGAGTTCAATAATTAAATGAAATGTAAATTCTTTTGAAAAGATAAACCTCAATGTCAGTGTAAATTCAGTAGGTACAGTAATATTTTCGAGTGTAAACCAGGCTATAAAATTTTGCATTCTTCGAAAAATGTAAAACGTGAATTATTTTGAAAAGATAAAGCTGTAGTCTATAGTAAGTCAGTGTGAATTCAGTAGGTACTGTAATATTTTACTTTCCTTGCCCTATTACCATAGCTAAGGAAAGTATTGCTTTCCGAAAAAAATTAAGGTACCCCAATTTCTAAATTTCTATACGTTTCAAGGTCCCCTGAGTCCGAAAAAGTGGTTTTTGGGTATTGGTCTGTATGTGTGTGTGTGTGTGTGTGTGTATGAGTGTATGTGCGTCTGTGTACACGATATCTCATCTCCCAATTAACGGAATGACTTGAAATTTGGAACTTAAGATCCTTACGATATAAGTATCCGACAGGAACAATTTCGATCTGATGCAATTCAAAATGGCGGCTAAAATGGCGAAAATCTTGTCAAAAACAGGGTTTTTTGCAATTTTCTCGAAAACGGCTCAACGATTTTGATCAAATTCATTCAATAGTCATCGATAAGCTCTATCAACTGCCACAAGTCTCATATCTGTAAAAATTTCAGGAGCTTCGCCCCATCAATGCAGATAGATTCCCAATTATCAGGCTTCAGATACAATTGAAACGAAAAAAAATCAAGTGGAGTAGATTGAGCATGAAAATCTCTACAATTAATGTTCAGTAACATTTTCACCTAAAATTGAAAATAAGCTTTAAATTCGAGGAAATGTGATTATTCAATGGCAAATTATTGTTGATTCTATTAAATCATTCACTATGAAGAGATAGCAGACCTCATGTGTGTCTCCAGCGTTATTGCCCTGTCACCATCTGGCTCAAATCTTTTAATAGTAGACTTGAGATGCGCGGGAACACTAGCGTCAGGTGATCAATTTTCATAACGGCAAGGAAAGTTGTGTGAGTGCGCCACACCAGATTTTTTCGAGTATGAACCAGGATAAAATTTTGCATTTTTCGAAAAATGTAATGGAGTTTTGCTGATGGAAACATTAATTTGATAATACATCAATTTCCTGAGGCTGTGGGGCAAGGGTTGTGATGGTCCAATGCGTGGATGTAACACGATTAACAACGATAATGAGTAAAAATAATTAAAAGTGGAAGCTGGCTTGACAACGGCTATTTCAATTTGATTGTTGTCATTTGCAGATTGCACTTGTGAAATTCTGCTGGATGGAAAATAAATAATTATCCTGTAGACAAATCTAATATACTGTCAAGAGCTAATTCGGGGTGAGACAGCTGCTAGCATAATTAATGCTCTTCCACGCCTGATGGTCGTGCGGTTTAGAAAGAGCAAGAGAAAAATAATAAAGAAAGTGAAAGAGTATGATAAAGAGAAAGAGAAATGGAAAGAGAAAGAAAAGGAGATTGATTGAGTACTTTATTTTTATGTAGATTACAATATATACTGGCTTATACACTTATATACAATAGCTTACAATACAGCAAAATTATAGATGAATTTACATAATATAGACTAAGAAAATAATTATTGAACTGTATATGATATGAAAAAGTAATTTGTAATATAATAACTACGGTATAGATAATTATATTGTTATGCATCTACATAAATTGGCGGAGCTTTGGACATATATCAATGTCCATTCTTCGGAAAGAATATTAAAAATATCCTCCCCACTAACTCTCTACCAAAACAGAAGAGAAAGAAAAAGAGAAAGAGAAAGAGGAAGAGAAAGAGAAGAGAAAGAGAAACAGAAACAGAAAGAGAAACAGAAACAGAAAGAGAAACAGAAAGACAAAGAGAAACAGAAAGAAAAAATAAAAGAGTGAGGGGAATGTAGATGGTAAGGGGAAAAGGCTACGAGGCACTTCCTACGGTGGCGTTTCCTACGAACCCATCAAGTGTGGCGTTTCCAAAATTCAATCATGGCGTTTCCTACGAGGAACTGCTACCTATAGGTAACTTGTTTATGCTACGGTTACTTGTGTCTTGAAGTATTTGTTACTGTTATTTTTGTCTAATATTGCATCTCTATATGTTACTTTTCTGCTACTATTCTGCTTCTATGGGGTGAGTGGGAGAATCGGTTAAAAAATGTGGCATTTCACTTTTTGTGTAGTTGAGAAGTTGATATTGTGATAATTATTCATATTGAATGAAAAATGATAATTTCTTAGTCTTTTTCATTCAACGTGACATTTTTTCCGAAAAACGTAAATCCATAGATATCTTTGATAGTGAAGTACGGGTGGTCGTAAAGATAGCAGAACAAGATTATTAACTAGAGAATAATGTATTGTATGTAAGATATGCCACCATCAGTTACTTTGTAAGAAGTGCCACCACACGAGAGTCCATCCATCTGATCCATACAAATAACAGTTACAGTTACAGATACAACTTGAGTATAAGTAGTAGTCCTTCGTAGGAAAGTCCACGACAGAATTTTGGTTTGTAGGAAACGCCACGCTACGCCACGCCACCACGGGAAAGGCCACCGTAGCCATGCTACTGAGAGGGAGAGAGCAAGGGAATGAGAAAGGGTGGCCTACAGTAATTATTCAGTACCGCTGAATAAACACATTATAATTTTCTATCGCCGTTCATGCACAGACTTCAGCGTATATCCAGCTTTAATTTCCAAATGGATGCGCCTTTTTTACTGGGAGGTTCAGCCATAATAAATAATTATGATGGGAATATGGTGAGCGTAAATGAACTAGATTAAATACTCCGATTGAGGATAATTATAATTACTATGCGTTTGTGAACATTGTGCCGTTTGAAATTTGGATGTAGATTAAATGAAAAATGAATGTTGGGAAATCGTAGCTTAGCAGGGAATCTGAAATGAGGAGTGAAGGCTAATCTATACTCTAGCAAGCAATCTACCGATTGCACCCAGATTTTGGATACTCTGCAAAGCTATTCATTAGGGAATCTACTAATTGCGCTCCTGCGGTCAGGATGTGTTTGGCCACTCACATATAAATGTCATAAAGTGAACGTTCGTGACGTCATCAGGAGTGACGTCATTTCGCTCTCACTAGCAGCCGACATTACGTTCCCCGACTGAAGGAGTGAAATTCAGGGAATCAGTCAATCGAAGAGCTTCCTGCCTTTCCGTCGCGTCCGATAAACACTTCGTATGGCTTGGCCCTCAATATGAGATCAGTTGTTCTAACTACTCGTATTATACAGAGACCGGCATATTAATCTGACGATTTTGTAGTGATTGTTATGTTTGAACCACTGTCATTGAAAAGGCGGGAATGTAGTACATCGACAGGTTTACTCTTGCCATTTCAGTAGCCAGTATGTCGTGGTCAATTGCACATCAAGCGATTGTGATTGAAGCTTATTTTGAAAATAATAACTAAGTTATTTCAACACAGCCTTTATGTCGCAGACATTTCAATAATTTAAATCGACACGCGCCTGTTCCCAGTAGGAATACAATCTTGTTGTGGGTAAAGAATTTCAGGAACACGTAGTCCGCTTTAAAAATAAAACCAACAGGACGAAAACGAACCGTGAGAACGCCTGAAAAACGCCCGAGTAGCTGTTACACGGTCTCCACGACGTTCAGCAGCGAAACATGCTGTTGCGCTAGCCATTTCTGGTCGAAGTGTACGACGAATTCTTCATTCTGACCTAAAACTCCATCCGTATAGATAATGTTAGTGCAATAACTTAATGCAAATAAATTATTGGACACATTCCAAAGCCACTTGCGAGATCATTCTCGAAAATGTCCACCAGGATGCCATTTTTCTTCCAAGTGACGAGGAACATTTTCATTTTTCGGGATTTGTGAATAAGCCAAACTAGGTTTCAACGCATCATCAATCAAATTAGTTGATAAGACTAACCAAAAAAATCTGGTGTGGCGCACTCACACAACTTTTCTTGCCGTTATGAAAATTGATCACCTGACGCTAGTGTTCCCGCGCATCTCAAGTCTACTATTCAAAGATTTGAGCCAGCTGGTGACAGGACAATAACGCTGGAGACACACGAGGTCTGCTATCTCTTCATAGTGAATCATTTAATAGAATCAACAATTGCCAACTGTTTGCAATAATTGGATAATCACATTTTCTCCAATTTCGAGCTTATTTTCAATTTTAGGTGAATATTTTACAGTACATTAATTGTAGAGATTCTCATGCTCAATCTTTTCCACTCAATTTTCTTTGTTTAAATTGTATCTGAAGCCTGATAATTGAGAATCTTGAATCAAACTTTGTATAGATGGGGCTGAGCTCATGAAATTTTTACAGATATGGGACTTGTGGCAGTTGATAGAGCTTATCGATGACTATTTTAGGTATAATTTTAATCGAAATCGTTGGAGCGTTTTTCGAGAAAATCGCGAAAAACCCTGTTCTTGACAACATTTTCGCCATTTTAGCCGCCATCTTAAATCGCATCTGATCGAAATTGTTTGTGTCGGATCCTTATATTGTAAGGACCTTACGTTCCAAATTTCAAGTCATTCCGTTGATTGGGAGATGAGATATCGTGTACACAGACGCACATACACTCATACACACACACACACACACACACACACACACACACACACACACACACAACACACACACACACACACACACACACACACACATACAGACCAATACCCAAAAACCAATTTTTTGGACTCAGGGGACCAAAAAATTTTTTTGGAAATCAATACTTTCCTTACCTATGGTAGGTAATAGCCCAAGGAAAGTAAAAATCACTGATAATGATGTTTTGAGTGGACTGGAGTACTATAGTTTTGCTTAAATAAATCATGCGAGCTGACAACATATTTTTCATTTCATCTCAACACATTTTTAAATCTATTTCGTTTTCTAACAATGTAGGAATAAAATCATAAAGAAGAAGAAGACGAAGAAAAAAATAATGATATTTGTATCGTTGATAATTCGAGACATAGATAGCAATCCAAATTCACTTTGAGTCTATTGAAGAAAATAAACATCTCCAAAAATAATATTCTTTTATTTTACAATCGTGAGAAAAATTAAATAAAATTGTGCTACAATCAACTAGGCCACCGAAAACTAACTTGGTTTCGTTATTGTCTGAGCAAATTAGAGCAGGTTTCGCGGTATTATCAGACGTTGAACAAACTTCACGGCGCCAATTCGCGAGAGAGCGCGCTTCAAAAGCAATGAGATTTCAAAGTGTAAAGAGTAACCAAACTAACCATTTCAGCAAAGTCAACAACAGCAATGCTTGTTAACTCGCTACAATCTCTGCTCTGAATATTCAAGGTATTGGCGCTGAGTACTGATTATATTCCAGTTCTCATTCCGTGCTTACTGTTCTATAGGAGAGAAAATAATAATTATCATGTAAATTTCTGTATATCTTGAGAACAAAGTATTGAATGGAATATATAATCAGTCTTCTATATAATAATTGATGGGAAGCATAAATAATAGTGAAATAATACATCAAATTAAAGAGAATTGATTGCTCTACAACCCAACTTCAGTACTTATTTCTTCGATGCATTATTGTTGAGTAATAAGCCCTGAAAGTGCAAAAGTTGGAAGAAAAACTGTCTTTTCAAAGATTTCACACTTTTCAAAGTGAATATCTCGAAAACTAAAGGAGATATCACAAAACTTGTAGGAAATTTATCTAGCTTTATTTTTGCTCAGCTAGGCTAGCTTCACACGCATTCGGTTTCATTCGGTTCGGTTCGTTTTCGGTTCGGTTCGGTTCGTTACCGAAAACGAATGAGGCTTTCATACATGTCAGGTTTTTAATTCGTACGGATCTATTTAGGTATTTTCTTCTCAAACACAGCTGTGTTTGGATTCTCACAGTTCATGCTGGTATATTTAAATATAACAGCTGGTATTAAATTGTAAGATGTTATTTCTTGAACAACGAAATTTCAAAGTTGATTAAAGATTGTAAATTATTTGAATAGTTTATTTTTGATTATGTTAATTTTGAATGTTCAGAGAGATTATTTTTTTTTAATTGAAAATTTGTTCCTTGTTTAGACACATGGTATATAAACTTCATCTCTTCTCTCCATTGATGGAATCATGTAATATTCGTGGAAAAATAAAACAAAAATAAAAATTCTCCCTGAGTTTTAATTTATATCTCTCATATTTTTTTAGCAAACTATTCATTGAGAAAAAATGTTCCCGTGAACTAACAGAAATGAATTGATCATATGATTTTGACTTGGAAAATTTTGAAACAGATAATCACGATATCAGGTTAAAATAAAAAACAAAAAAGGCAAGCGTGTGTAAAAAACTTTGTTTTTTCCTGTTTCCCTAACAACGAATTCGAATATGATGAGACCTATTCGTGTCGGGGGGGGGGGGGGGCGTTCGGTGCTATGCGGTTGCGATTCGGTACCGAATTCAAACCGAATAATCGTTTCACACTTATCGGAATTTGCCGAAAACGAAACGAACCGAACCGAACCGAAAGTGTGTGAAAGTAGCCTCTCGCTAGCAACGAATTCAAACCTGATGGAATTTATTGGAGTTAAGTGGGCGTTCGGTTCTATGCGGTTTCTATTCGGTACCGAATTCAAACCGAATTACCGTTTCACACTTATCGGAATTTGCCGAAAACAAACCGAAAACGAAACGAGCCGAATGAGTGTAAAACTAGCCTTAGCCATGTTGATGAAATGCATAGTTCCCGAGATACATGCGTGTAATCCAGAAATGAAAAAACGCAACTTTTAAAACACCCTCATCCCCTTAAGAGCAAGGGGTAGGGATGATGATATGTTTACCTCCTAACTAGTCAAAACAAAGCTGCAAAGTCAAATATTGTGTTTCAAACATTCCCTGTCAATTGATCTATTGTTGTTTAACTGAATATTTTTACACTCAACTCCATAACGGCTGCAACAATCGTTGGAAGATGGGTAAAATAATGGAACTATACTTGAAATTGAAGAAAAAATTATGCTCTATGAGGTTATGATTAGCACTGATTTTTTCAATCAATCGTTGAAAAGTTATAAGGTCAAAAAGATGAAAAAATCGGAGCCGAAAGGATTTTTCTTTAAAATGTAACACCTTCGAGAGCTCATTCCTAGAAAACTGTGAGAGATTTGGAAAAATGTTACCCATGATACTTGTAGACTAATTTGTAAGCTTAAATTTTGTATTGGGCAAAATTTCCGAAAGACGCATATTGTTCGAGATATACGTGAAAACCCAAAATATGGTACTTTCAAACCACTCCCACCCCCTTCAGAATAGGGGGTGGGAGTGAGGACTTTTGATGTTTTTACTATCCTTAAAAGAGCTGCGGGTCAAAAATTGTGTTCCTAACTTTTCCTTCTATACCTTTTTTTGAGCATCCGTTGCCTGGACTATATATAGCCTAAAGATTTTTTCAGATCTACATTATAGAAGGTCGATAGCGGGCTGAAATCTACATATCGACATGACCCTAAGATGTTGAACATTACGAATAGAGAAAGATATAGTGAGGTCTCCGTTATAATGACAGTGGAGAAAGATAGGAGAAGAACGTTGCCGATCCTCTGTCTTGTCAATGCCTTCTATAGACAGTAGCTGATACAGGTTCATTGATGTAAAATTAACTGTTCATTCTCGTAAAAAAAATCAATCATCCTATTATATTAAGCGAGCAATTTATGTATTTATATATCTGGCTATTTTTATATCTGGTTATTTATGTTTAACGGATCTCGAAAACGGCTCTAACGATTTTCCCGAAATTTGGAACATAGTAGGTTTATGATATAAAGATTCGAATTGCTCTAGGTCTCATTCTTGGGAAAACTCGCTGAACGACATTAAAAGGATAATTAATCCTTGGCTGAAACAGCTGTGGATAGTAAGAAAGTGAGTATGTGAAAAATCAAAATATCGCATCCCCGAAATTCATAAGATGACGTATAGCCAGCTGTGAAATATAAACACGATCATTTTAGAGAATTGTGTTCTGTTTGTTTATCAATAAATAAACTAGTAGCATAGTTCTGTGAACAGTAGACCTCACGCAGTATTCTTATCCACAAGTACCTGATTGAAATTATAGACCTTATGGAAATACAGCAATAGGCTGGCTTCTCCACACATCTGTGTAATCACTTGTCAGCTGATTTATGATGAATAATTCTACAGTCTGATTTTTACTCTAATATTGACGTATCAAGGAGGCTCCTTTTTCCTTTTATATTATCCTTGAAATGCAAAATTTCCAAAAACCTTGTATATACGACGACGCGCAATTAAAAAAGGAACATACCTGTCAAATTTCATGGAAATTTATAACCGCGTTTCGCCGTAAATGTTCAACATAATTATAAACATATACACATACAAACATTTAAACACTAAGAGAAATTCCAAACCGTTGACTTGAATCTTAGACCTCACTTCGCTCGGTCAAAAATAACGAACGAAGCTCGGTGCCCCGATATTATTTCATTAAGCAACAAATTATATTTTCAAAATTTCATAATGAATTTTACATAATTGAAATGAAATAATTTGTTAGTTAATTATTAATTCTACATTGTCGAAAGTCGATCTGGCTACAGAGCAAAGCGAGAAAGAGATAGCTCTATCCGCTTTGTTGAATGATAGACAAGGATAATCAAACGTGGACCCACTATAGCATCACTGGTATAAAATTCATCACATGAATTCAATTCGATGAAGCTCTGTGTAGGCAGATATGAATGAGAGTGGACTTGATGGATCTCTTCATTCATTACGGCTTTTGCATATTGCAGTCAAAATCAATTTGGCAATTTCACCAGGCTCTGCTGGGAGAACTGGTGCAAAAAGCTAGTTACTAAACTGATGTCGTTTATGGGAGATTAATGTTCCCGAATCAGGCTTACCACCTAAAAAACTGTGCGTGCAATAGGCAGCACTCTGTATACAGAGAGCAGGGAAGGATAGAGGATCAAGGATACAGTTTAAGGAGGGATAGAGGATACGGGAGAGAGTGAGAAGGGGCGAGAAGAAGTAGGAAGGAGGAGTAGGAGGGCTAGGCACACACAAAAACCTATTAGCCGTCCAAAATACTTCTTACCTCCACTGGAACCTTGATTGCGTTCAGATTTGAATATTAATAAACTCCTAGTATTCATAACTGGTCATCAGATACGACGAAAAGTTAACAATAGTTTTATCCTAAAGGATATTATCTGCATATTCTATTAGTTTGATTGTATGGTGGGATATGTTGTGGTATTAAATTATTTATTATTATTCATTTATTAATTATCATTTTTTATTATATTTCTATAATTGAAAGAATTAAGCTGGGTTTACACCAGAGTTGATAACAATATTTTTTTTGCAATTGTGAAGGAAGAGTTTTGTTTGGATTTGTATTTGGAAATTGATCAATCTAATAAATTCAAAATTGTAGTAGATACATTTTTTGGACTCAAAATTGTGTATGAAATTATCACTTAAGTTACGTAAGTAGCATAACCTTTAAACTGTGTATTCCAAATTAAGGTTTGAAGCAGTTTTGGGCAAATGCCTGTTGTTTTTACCTGAATTGTATTTGCATATGAATAAATAAATAAATAAATTATTAAGAGTTTTTAACATTTTTGTTATTAACTGATGTTGATAACAGAAGTCATTAACAGGACATTATGACATATGAGTTAATAACATTTTCTTCAATGACATGGAATTTTCTGGTAAAAACATGAGTTATTAACTTTTGTTAAGAGAATTTTTTGTCGATTCAGTCAAGTTAATAACTTTTTGTTAATAACTCGTGTTATTAACTCCGGTGTAAACGCAGCTTTAAAAACTTGACTGAGTCGTCAAAACTTTATCTCAAAAAAAGTTAATAACTTGTGTTTTTAACAGAAAATTCCTTGTTATTGAAGAAATTATTATTAACATCAGTTAATAACAAAAATGTTAAAAACTTTTGTTATTTTATTTGACTCCGGTGAAATCCCAGCTTTATTCTTTCAATGCTCATAATCCTGCTGCTATTAAACGAGCAGCTTCTGTTCATTTGTTTAGATGTTCAGATGTTTAGATGTTTATATGTTTGTATTTCACCGGATCTCGAAAACGGCTCTAACGATTCTCACGAAATTGAGAACACAGTAGGATATAAATATAAAAATTTATAATATAAAAATTCTATTGCACTAGGTCTCATCCCTGGGAAAACTCGCTGAAGGACATTAAAAGGATAATTATTATTCATCCTTGAAAAACAGCTGATAATAGTTATTTCGTCGTCTGTTGATGATGGAAGTGAGTGAGTGAGTTCATGTGTGTGGAACTGTGTCAAAATTATGACTCAGCTGTTGAACCTTTTGTAATTATTCAATTAGGTGCTTAGTGCCGGTTGCGAAAAGGCCGGGTTATTTTCATTCCTGATTAATTCCAGTAGATCCATCATTCTGAAATGGTCTTCTCTGATTAGGTTCACGTGAAGTTAATCAGGATTAAAATTTAACCGGCAACTGGGACTTTGTGAGGGAAATTTTTGCATTCCTCTGGGAATTAATCTGAATTTACTGTGATTAGATAGAACATTTCTGTATGAATGTTATTATAATTTCTTCTTTCGTAATAAATTGTTTATGCTTTTGTACTCCAGAGCGAAGCTCGGTCCCCGATATTCCAGAGCAATATTCAATCTCTCCCCTAGCTCAAACAGGTTGATAGGGAGTTTTCTTGATTTTCAACTGTACTGCATAAAATAATGAAATTCTTTATTGAAAATTACCATTTATCAGTATAAAAAGACGAAAACTTTCCACCATAAAACATATATACCTATGTTTAAACATTTAAAAGGGTACTGAGATTTATGTTTCATTTATATTAAAAGTAGCCCTTAAGAAAAAAGACAACATAATATAGGTAGCTATTATCTACTTTCATGCTGTAATACGATGCAGATGAACGATGAAGCTTCCAAGTAGGTAATATATATGTAATTTATTCACGGTTCATACTATACCAGTGCCAATTTTCTCTAAAGTAAAAATTCCCAGAGAAACTGTAGAGCAGAATTTAAACTGTAGAGAGAGATACGACCAAGATTAACTCACTTCTGTGAAATTCATCATCGTTTAAAGTCAGTGTATTGAAAACTTTAATAACTATGAACGTGGTTCCAACTGATCATAAATTATACCTACTATTCTCGGGTAGCATATCGAAAAAGCGTTGAGAGAATAAATTTATGGTTTGCCAAGTTGTCCGTGCCGGGAAAGACATATTCCTCTGCAGAATATCGCTCCATTTAATAATTGAAATAAATTTTTATTCATTATATATATTTTTGATGTTTTTATTCAAATGAAAAATTGAACGTACTGATAGTAATAGTAATCAATAGATAAAATAGGTGGTTTATAATAAACATTTGAAAATTATTTATCAATAAAATGATAGTTTTTATTCACAACGATTCCATATTGAAAACACTGGAATATTGTCTAATAAAATCACGAGTTTCCTGGGAATCAAGCTGAGTCAAAGGGTGAGGAACAGCGATGTATTGAGCAGAGTGAGAGTGAAGTACATGCAAAAAGAGGCTCACATTGCGAAATGGAAGTGGGCAGGGCATGTGGCCAGAATGCAGGACGACCGATGGACCAAAATCTGCATCGACTGGATTCCGAGGGATAAGAAGAGAAGAAGAGGACGACCAACCACAAGATGGAGGTGAAGGATCTCAGGTTGAAATATTGCTAATGGACTGGTGAAAACATTGTGAGATCACAACATCACTTTTCCTGTGATATCTAAAATAAACCCTACGAGGACCACTCGCATTTAAAGGAATGCGAGAACCTATTAGATGTGTGGACAGGATTAAACCTAGATGTAACAAAGCTAAGTGAAAATAAAGAATTGATGAACTCAATCAAGTCTATTGAATTCACCTATATTGACCGAATGATGATAATTGGATGAAATAGAAAAACACTTTTGAGATGCAACAGGAGGGACGAAAAAAACCAAAGAGTCGGCTATGCATGGACCACTACGGCCAGAGACAGAAAAATGTGGTGCAAAATAGTGTCGAAATTATGAAACTATGGAAGGAACTCAATATAAACTGTATATCAACTCAAAATGTATGTTGTCAACTCAATTACCTCAAGAAGAGAGGCTTTTGTTCTAAATGAATGTAAATAAAGCTATTATTATTATTATTATTATTATTATTATTATTATTATTATTATTATTATTATTATTATTATTATTATTATATTATTATTATTATTATTATTATTATTATTATTATATCACGAGTTTAAGTCTACTCTAGAACATGGTACGCCAAAGTGGAGTAGGTCAATTTCCACACAGAAAAAACTAAACAAGTAGAGGACACATTATAAGAATTTTTGTAACTAACTATTGTATGTAATTGTAATTTATCTAATATTTTCTGTAATTGATGTTGTAGTTTTAGTTTTTTTGGGAATAAAAATTTATTTAATAAGTTTCATGAGAAATTACATAAATGTTTCAATACCTATGGTGTTATCTTCAGATGGATGTAATTTTTCAACAAATTAGTGATTTGTTGTTGGTTATCCATCTTGTTTCCACTATTATTATCACTATTACATTTCATAAAACTTCAAAGTGAAAAAGCATCAAATAATGTGAGTGCTTTTTCACTTTGAAGTTTTATAAAATTAGTGATATTTTTTACAATATTCTAGTGATTTCATTATGGATAAATATCACTATTCCTCACCAAAAACAGTATCAAATTCAATTTTCGTGGAAAGAAAAAGCAATCTTAAGTCCATCTTTATTCAATTGAAGTAGAAAACTGTGAAAATATCTCAATAATAGGGCACCCTTCATATTCAGTTCTGATTCATCAACTCAATTATATCATTTTATTCTCAGTATTAAGTTTCAAAGCTGATAAGGTGAAAAAACCCCCATACGAATATCAGAATACTTTCTGAGTAGTTAAAAATTTGATATTGTGTTAAGTTATCAATAGGTAGGTACTGTCTCAAGAGTATGAACAACAATGTAGTCTTTTCGTCCAGAATGTCAGAATAGTTTTTAGCACAATCATTTTCCAATTTCAAAGTCAAAGTTCAATAACTCAAGTTTGTCTTTTTGGTTCTTCAAAACTTTTTCTTTTAATATGTGAATATTTCTTATTCTAGTGATTATAATGTGAAATATTTCTTTCATGTTTGGTTTTGAAGCATCTAAATTTAAGAATTTACTTTGTGAAAATAATTCTGTGGGTAGATGACACAAGTTGATAAGTCACATTTTTGACCATATTGAGTTATGCATATGGTTGTGTTCAGAAAAATTAGATCTATAAGATGGTAACTAAATATGTTGTATCTCTGTAAATAGCTGAGATATAGGCCTTGCTCAAGCCTGATAGAGCATTTTCTTCCAATCCCTAAGTTGACAAATATTGATAAGTACATGTATCTCAATGCTCTTCTACCGGTTTGTATTATAGTCCAATTATCAAAAGATGGCAAAATTTGATAAGTTTATGTACTGGTAGGCTATTATAAAATCTGGAAATCAAAAACCTATATTGAGAACTACATAACCCATACAACTTTGCAAACAGTTCAAGTTTGGTTAACTTGATCAATACTTGTAAATAATATCAATTAATTGCAAAAAATATATTCAAATTTCTAAATAATCGATTTTTTAAGATTTTCCTATACTGTTACATTGTGATTTGAAACATTTGGCAGATGGCAAAACATGATATATCTGACATCACTTGCAAAAATTCTCAATATTTAATTTAAATAAATGTTTTATTCCTTGATATTTTATATTTAAATAGTCAAAGATCAGGTGATTATATTAGTGTGAAATGGGTAAGAAAAAATATGATAGATAATTTTTGCAGCTATGCCAAACTTTCAAATTGCTCTCCTGAAAAGTTTACAAATCATGACTTATCAGCTTGTGTCATCTACCCACAGAATTAAGGACTGAAAATTTTGTGAAGTGATCAACTTCAAGACTCAACCTATTTCGAACTATGTGTAACCTCATCTAAATTTGGGAGAGGAATAGCACAAGGTTATCTTATTTTCTCTCTCCCTAACATTTTAATGATGTACTCATTGTATGAATCAATAGTGATTTATTCGATTTTCTAACTTTTTGTTTCAACTATTTGTTTATCATAATTCAATTATGTAGGCTACTTATTGTATGAATGAATCAATTAATCTATCAACAATTATTTATTCGATTTACTAACTTTTTGTTTCAATTATCTGTCCATTCTATCTGTATTTTCAAAACATACGGTACCGGTAGGTAAAGATACTATCTTAACTATATGGACAACAATATTTAGTCTTTTCATGCAGAATATTAGAATAGTTTTTAGCACAATCCTTTTCAAATTTCAAAGTCAAAGTTTAATAGCTATAGTGATTTACTCCACGGTATATAGAAGAAGACGGTAGGTGTCACGCGCATGTTTTGTGCTAAATTTCCGGTGTAGCTGACGTCATTTCATATCCAATCATCTGTTTTCAACAAAAATAAGTTTCATAAATTGCCAATAGGTGTTAAAAACCTCGTTTGGTGGCGATGACGCAATCTAGCTGGCTGGCCACTGCGCACACATTTCATGACCCCTACCGTTTTCATCTAAATACCGTGATTTACTCGATGTATCAACTTTTTGTTACACCTATTTTTTTTGTCTATTTTATCTGTATTTTTAAAACATAGGTAGCCTACCGGTAAGCTGGGTTTACACCAAAGTTATAAACAAAATGTTAATAACATACCGTAATCCTTAGGTATATATTCTATTAGATTGAACGGAACTTGACAAACACATATGTTCATCATGTGTATGATAAGTTATGTTCAATCTAAAATAATCTTCAAGGATTAAGTTATTAACGTTTTGTTATCAACTTTGGTGTAAAGGCTGCTGTAGATTATGTTCCAACAAGGAGATCAGTTATAGATGACTGACCATAGCTGTCAAAACATAAATAGAAATATGAATCCAAGTACCCTATTTAAAATTATCCAGTCACACATGTTTCGGCTATGATACCATTATCAAGTGATTGGAAAATAAGGGTACTCACTTAGATTTCTATTTTTATTTATATTCAAAGTAGCCCTAAAGAAAAAAAGACAATTGTTTTAAATTTAATTTGTTAAATTAAATTCAATTCAATTCAATTATTGTCAAAACATGTCTGTAATATTTTTCCTTGTGATAATATTATACAATATTCTTTTGTTTTCATTTTAGAAAATAATATTATATATGGTCACCCCGACACATATTATTCTAGTGGAGTATCATAATTAGGACTAAGTTTAGTATTAGCAACTTCTGTATGTATATTAATTATGCATATGTTTTGTCAATAAACTCCTCTGGTTGCAATTCATTGGCAATCAGAGAAATTATTATTTATTATTTATTATTAGTATTATTATTATTATATTCTGCTGGTATGCTTCTTCACAACCAGATGGTTGGTCTTTAGAGTGCTTACGGATCCAAGTCAAGTAAGCGCACTTACTATTGAGTTTGTTGACTGATGAATATAGTTCGTATTATACATTGTAACAATAAAATACAGTTGTAATTTGTTGACTATTGACAATATTATGTGATTATTGAAGTTCATATTAAAACAATATTAGTCGCAGGTGTTTGTCCCACTATTCACTTAGTTGGTATGATGGTGTTGTGTAATAGTCACTAGTTTTCCTCACTGTTGTTTTCCGTGATGTTCAGGACCCTTCTGTTATTGAACAGGTGTCTAAAACAACTGATTTCTGTAGTGAGTGTAGGTATTATTATTATTATTTATTATTATTATTATTATTATTATAGTATTTATTATTATATTATTATTATATATTATTATTATTATTATTATTATTATTTATTATTATTATTATTATTACTGTATTATTACAAAAGCAGTAGGCTGAATTACTTCAAATAGGCTATGGGTAGACGATAGGCCTTCTCTAGATGGTATTTTGGACAGTAATTATCGTGTGTGAGATAGGCAATTATTACAGCTGATCCACGGTCAGTGGATAGAGCACAGAACTTAGATTACCTCTGGATATATCCGTCAGCAGTTGGCGCAAAAGGCAGGAGTCAGCAATTCTCTGGGGAGTCTCAGCCGGGTGACTTCTGAAAATCTCAAATTAAATTACTTTGACTGCAAGCCGTAGCGGGCTGACGTGATGGCGGGTGGCTTGTAGCAGGTAGCGGGTAGAAGGCCGACACTGTTTATTGCTTTCTGTTAACCGGTCTCCTCCACACTGTAACTGATTAACAAACTTCAACTCTCAAACTCCCCGGCTGAAAATAATCGGTGGCCCACTTTGACGATTGTTTCAGATTTCTAGTCTAGCCCAGACTTTAGTTGGAAAGGTATATGCATGATACTTGAAGAATAATTATTCACTATCGATAAAAGTGATGCAACCAAAGTAGCCAATTGAGGAGGGAATAGAATAAAATAAAGTTTTATTCCATCAAGTATATACATAAAGGAGATGTCAGATAGAGAACGGAAAAAATTGGGAAGAAATAATCAAAGATAGAAAATTTTCAAAGCATTCAAGGTACAGTACATCCAAATTCAATACACCTAAATTTATTAAAATATATGTAAGGGTGGGAAAATGAAAAAAAAAACACAAGAGAAGATCGTACAGGTTTTTGATATTTAAAACAAAACAATAAATTATTTATTACAAAATTAGAATTATAATTAGAAATTACAAAATAATAATAATCAGATGAATATTTCAGGGGCTACTCGCTTTGCTGCTAATGAGGATTCAATGTTTGTGGTTATGAAAAATTTAAGAACAATGACTCAGTAGTCACCTACCTTTTTAAAATAGCTTCCCACTTTGGCATCCACTGGTATTTCGCGGCGTTAATTATTAATTAAAAATCAAAATAACTGATCTAATGAAATGGGTTCAGATCCCGTCCTATTCAATAATACAATTCTCTTTAAACTGCCCGAACTGCGACAGGAAAACTGTATTATAAAACAAGAGCAAAATCTATCCCCTTCACCAGAACAGCCGGACTTTACTCACAGTCCTCTCGAACGAGCTCACACAACACACTGACACAGCAAAAGTAAAATTTTGGGTATTAAATATAACTCAGTCAATGCCAAACATGAAAGCCATTTCAAATACATATTTTTATCTGTCGCACAAGCGGCACGTTTGTTATTAAAAACAAAAGAGAAGCTACATTAATTTTGACAACAAATGAAATAAACAATCCTTCTGTCGAAGACAAAGATTGTTCAAAGACAAAAACACTGTTCATTAAACTTTTCTAAATTAAAACTCTAAAATCCTGATCAATACGAGATAAATATATGATTCATATATATGTCTCATATGACCAGGTGACAGAATCAATTTAAGAATGAAGTCCATTTCTTATGGTAGTGGTCACCCCGATTGAATAGACGCTCAAATTAAAAGAAAATTCATTATGGGAGACTCACCTTGTTACCATACTTTAAGAGGCATTAAATTATCGAAAAAACTCTCTCAAGTTTTAATTAGAATGTATTCAAGATCAGGGCCGGAAAGTGTCAAGTGATTATTCTAAACTGAGGAGAAAAACGGTGTCGGTTATACTTCCGTTTAGATCAAGTTGTCGGTTATGGTTAAACTTCCATTATAGCGTCAAGTTGCCATAGAAAGAGTTACCACGGAAGTCACTAATTATATTTTCAAAAATGTTGAGCAGAATGTGAGAGCGGTTGAATCTGGTGAGGCTTGAATGAGGGTAAAAAAGGGAAAGTGAGGCTTGAATGAGGGTAAAAAAGGGAAAGTGAGGCTTGAATGAGGTGTGGGAGAGTGAGAGGGTAAGGTGGAGGAAGTGTCACCTGGTCATATGGGACATATATATGAATCATATATTTATCTCATATTGATCAGGATTTTAGAGTTTTAAATTGGAAAAATTTAACTTGCTTACAGAAGAGGTAGGAGGACAGAGAGAGAGAGAGAGGATTAGGAAGAGGTAGAGGAATAGATAGAGTGAGAAGAAGATTAGAGTTATTTATTTATAAATAGAAAGAAAAAATAAAAATCTCAGTGTACCCTTTTTGAATTATATTATTTTTTTCTATAATATAAATAGAAATATAATTCAAAAAGGGTACTGAGATTCTTATTTCTTTCTTTCTATGTATATTACAAGTAGCCCTATACAGGAGAGAGATTATTTATTTATGTATGTTAAAATATATTGGCTTATACAATCATCTACATTAAATGACATGTAGCTAATTATTCAACGAATTTTACAAAAGTATAAACATTTAGGCAATCAATGAGAATAATAAAAATTGAATGTAATTAGAATAACGATCATAAAATATTGTGATGTTACTTCATAAATCGGCGGTGTTTCAACAAATAATAATCGTCGATTCTCTGAAAAGGACAATAATCATGAAGTGTAAAATAACTTTTTTGACAATTTCTATCTAAATTTGGGAAAGGAACAGTTTTGGGCTTTGAACCTGTTGTTCCTTTCCCAATCATTCATAGTTGAGAATTATATTGTAACCTATGTTTCAATGTATTCAATAAATAAATGAATGAATAAATAAAAGGATATAAAATAATATCCTTCCCATCAACACACGACCGGGATGTGATGGAATAGAGATGTTGGGAATTATAACTCAAAGTAATGTTCAAATTAGAAACTCTACTTAATAAGTTGAGATCAACAACATAATTACATAACCTCTAGACTGTGTATTCCAAATTAAGGTTTAAAGCAGTTTTGGGCGGATGCCTGTTGTTTTTACCTGCATTGTATCTATTGTCTATGAATAAATGATTGAATGATTGATTGATCTAGATTATTTGAATCTTAAATGAATGATACCTAGTGGATACAATTTTTGCATGAATTATTAAAAATAGAGAAATAGAACAAACGTTAGAGGGTGGGATCTAATATTAAGATTTAGAAAATGATTGAGTAATATTGACAAAGAGGCAGAGTAATAGAATAAAATAGAATTTTATTCATAACTAGCAGGAAACCCGTGCTCCGCAAGTATCTATTTTAAAACTTGACGTAATGAAATCTTGAAGAATTGAAAATAGGCCTATAACCATCCTTGGTTTATTAAGAATCTATTTACGCGAAATTTCAAGTTTAATCAGTCCAGTAGTTAAGACGTTATGATGCGTTAAACATAATAAATTTTCCTATCCCGTACGTGTATAAGCCAGTTCTTTTCTTTATTATAGTAGGCTATAGATTATTACAAGGCTATTTATTGTTTCCCATTTGCAGAAAGAGGCAGTTGAATCATATACAATATTGATCAAGGGATGAGATTCCCTTATAACTAACTCTTCAAGCACTCAGAGAGTTCGTCGACTTCTTCGACTTTTTCGTGAATACTAAGCTTCTACGCTACTACTTAGAAACTTTTGTTAGCGTTAGATACGGAGCACATAATTGCTATCGCCTATTGTAACAAAGCTTACTACCATATTTGATATACAGATTAAAATTAGAAAAAAATAGACAGTGTTATGAAAAAGGTGCCCATAATAGGCAAACGCAACTTTAAAAAATAATCCTTAATTATAATTAATTTAATTTAATTAACTACAATTTAATAGTAAACGCAACTTAGTCTTGAATTATGAAAAAACGGAGATTCTTTTCTTCTTCCTAGTCACCACCTTTGTGAACCTACTGGATTATCCGGAAACATTTGAGAAATAAACGGATGAAAAAAGAGAGCTTAGCAGATTTTGTCTATTTTTCATGTGTTTTGTATGTAATTAAGGATTATACTTTAAGGTTGCGTTTGTCTATTATAAACTTATTGTACCTTTTCTTCTTAAAATTAAATTTTCTATTTTGTGAAAAAAATATAGAATAGAAAATATATTTATTGATACAAGAAAAAACATAACATATGACAATCAATCAATAATAATTTGATTTTGATTATTCACAGTAATACGATTAATATGATTAATATTGTAATAATATGATTACACAAATATATATATTATGACATGACCTGTTGGTCGTCTGCCAAATGAAAAAAATATATTGTGTTTATTGTACATTTAGCATAGTAAATCTTGCTGTTTCAAACCTTAAAGGAACTTGTTTTTCGGGACCAAGTTTCTCGTATTTCGTCACATCTCTTAAAAATTACTGTAGCTCGAGGTCTGGAAACGGTTTTATTCAATTTCTCAGTTCATTTTACATAGAGTACGCTAAATTGTACATATTAATATTAACAGCCAACAATTAATACCCGTAGGGCTTCGTTTCAGCTGGGGCACAGAAATTCAGACAAAATCTAGTTCCACTCTGTATAACTTATAGTAACCAAGCATTTTCGGACCTATGTTAATTGGAGCTTTTTTACTTTCCTTGCCCTATTCCTATTACCATAGGTAAGGAAAGTATTGCTTTCCAAAAAAATGTAAGGTACCCTAATTTCATGTTTTCTATATGTTTCAAGGTTTCCTGAGTCCAAAAACATGATTTTTGGGGGTGTGTGTGTGTGTGTGTGTGTGTCTGTGAACACGATAACTCCATTCCTAATTAACCGATTGACTTGAAATTTCAAGCTTACGGTCCTTATACCATGAGGATCCGACAATAGGAAATTCAATAGAATTCAATTCAAAATGGCGGAAAAATGGCGGATAATGGCTAAAAAACCATGTTTTTCTCAAAAACGACTCTAACGATTTTCTTCAAATTTACACCCTAGATAGCTATTTATAAGCCCTATCAACTGACATGAGTCTCATTCCTGGGAAAATTGCAGGAGCTCCGTAATATTCCTGAAAAGTATGAATTTTGTTAAATTTCTATCACGAGTTTCTCAAAAATGACTTGACCGATTTTTTTCAAATTCATACCCTGTATAGTTATATATCAGCTCTATTAACTGGCATGAGCCTCCTCCCTGAGAAATTAACAGGGGGTCCACCCCATCCTTGAGAAATTTACTTTTTAACCTCTCTCTCGTGCGTGAGGTACCGTAGGTGGGTAGAGCAGTTTATACAAAAGAACACATGTCGATATTTTATTTGTAGAACAGCTGTTTTGACAACTTTTGAAAAATGTACTCTGAACACAATCACAATAGTATAATCGTACGGTAGTTTTAATTATTTAGCCGCCAATCGGCATAATGTTATCCCCTAAATTATCCTCGTTAATGAGGCTTATAGATCAATGAGCAAGGAAAGTTGTGTGAGTGCAACGTTAGTAGACAAAAGGTTGATCACTCACAGGTGTTTGATTCAAAGTGGTGGGGGTATCGCCAGCGTGACGTCACGTGTAGTAAAAATGTTCTAGAGTAACCACACTGAGCATACAGTTTATTCACCGTATCTTCAAATATATCGTCGTTTAATCTCCTCAAGATTGACCTACAACTTTAAAATTCTCCATACTTATAGCGAATGAATCACCGATTCTGAAGATGTTGTTAAATATTTCAAGTTCATTCAACTTTTATGAATAAAATGAAGTTGAAAGTTTTTCATGAATCTAAAAACGTTACACGAAAAAGTTAATAAACTGGAAAAGCGTTAGTAGACAATGTTATACTATTATAATTTCAGATTAACCCTTAAAAAAACTTGATAAACCAATGCATTGCAATAAACCGATAAACCGATCCCGATAAATCCGATGAATTTCATTCATTGTAAATGCACTGAACACATGCTGGTATCGAGCACATGTTCTACGAGAATCAAAATATCTCATCCCCGAAATTCACAAGCTGATGTAGGTATAGCCAAACTACAAAATATAAACACGACCTAGAAGATGAAGAAACCTTAAGGGTTTGAAAGGGAAGGTTAGGAGGTGGGGTTTTTGCTTTCATATGGCAAAATGCTTGTATTATTCAAATGTTTTAATAATTATTGTAAAGCAGAAACAGAAAGATTGCATGTCAGAAAATGTTTGTGTTATATTTGACTATACGACACCATATGATTTTCAAGAATGCGATATTCTGCCTACTCTGTACTACAGCCTACATCACGGCTGCAGTTCCCCCACTCCAATTGCATTTCAACGAAAATACTATAGATGAGTGACCAACCTTCTGTCTACTAACTTTGGTGTGAGTGTACCACACCAGATTTTTTATTCTTTCGATGTGAGGAATCACGCCCTGACGTATGGGCACCGTTTTTAGAACACTCTGTATACAGAAGAAGAAGAGGATGAGTTAGAGGTAGAGGTGGATGTAGAGAAAGAGGTAGTGATAGAGGTGGAGTGAGAGAAAGATGGGAGTAGAGCTTGCCTCATGACAGCAAGTGTGATAGATGGGTTTGGCTTATACAATGACAACCGTTTCCATGCGAATGGCCAACATAGTTAGGATTTTAGATCCGACTCAACTTAGTCTTGAATTATGAAAAAAACTGATATGCTTTCCTTCTTTCTATAGGAAGATATTGCTATCCTTGTCTATCATTCAACATAAATTGCAAAGTTGGTACCTAACTATAGTGAGGTCCACGTTATAATGGCAGTGTTTGATTAGCGATGGTATTGCTATCCTTGTCTATCATTCAACAAAGCGGATAGCGCTATCTCTTTCTCGCTTTGCTCTGTTGCCAGATCGTCTTTTAACAATGTACAATTAACAATTAGTTAACCAAATATTTCATATTATTCTTCAATGTTGTTTTCCATCACAAACTGCTTATTATTAAATCACTTTTTGCTTTTAGAAAAAAACGACTAGCAGTCAGATATTTTACAATAACCATTTTTTTACAATAACGTTGTTGTTCTCCTATCTTTCTGGCTGAGGCGTATGACACCATCCCTCAATCAAACCTGCTTGAGAAACTTGAAGGAAATGGCTTTCGTGGTCCAGTATTTAAGACTATTTGCTAGTTATTTGGAAAACAGAACACAAGTGATTAATTTGAATGGAAGGGAGAGTAAAATAGCTTTGTCAGGATTTGGCCTACCTCAAGGAACAGTATTATCTCCGATTCTATTTCTAGCTTACATAGACGTTTTATTGAGTCTTCAGGGGTGTAGGATATTGTCTTACGCGGATGACACTGTATTAGCTTTTACTGGACCCTCGTGGGACAGTGTTATATCTCTTGCTAACAGTGGACTTTGCAGGGTGAGGTCTTGGCTTGTGAAGAATGTTTTGACATTGAATTATAAAAAAAGTGTTTATATGACATTTTCTCCGAACTCGAGTACACAGCCAACTGACAAAATAGATAATGTAAATGCAGTTAGAGTACATAAAAGGAATTGCTTGAATGACCCCAACAATGATGATATGAGTTGTTCATGTCCTGTGTTAGAGAGGGTAACTGAAACAAAGTATTTAGGTGTCACTTTGGACCCAAATCTAAGATGGAATAAGCATATAGATAAGATGTGTAGCAGGATGAAATTCATGATTGATAAATTCTATAAATTGAGCTTACTAAAAGAGAAACCTTTAAGTAAAATGGTCTATCTTGCATAAGCCCAATCAGTTTTTCAGTATGGAATTGGGGTCTGAGGTGGTGCTTTTAATGCTCATTTCAATAAACTAAATATTATTCAGAAGAGTATCCTCAAGGCAGCACTAGGAGTGCATAGAAGGTACCCTAGCCAGCAACTTTTTATGGAGTTCGGAGTTCTGTCAGTTAGGCAACTGTATATCAGAAATCTTGTTAAATATATCAGCAACCATATACATCTTTTTACACCTCATTCAACTAATTGTATTTTTAGATCACTAAATAGATGCTTTGTTCCTCGAACAGATCTAACTATATGCAGAAAAGACAATTCAACTATACAGCAAAAAAGCTTATTAATTTTATGCCAGAACATTTCATTGCAAGAAAACCTACAAAAGCACTTAAATTAAAAATTAAAATCTGGATGAAGACAGAAGATATCATACCTAAAATATTTTAATTTGATGTACATATACTGTCTTCCTCAGTTCCTCTGAATTTATTATTAGTAGGGCTATACTCCCAGATTAATTTTCTCTCTCTGAGTTTAAGTTTTATTTTTTGTGTCATGTGTACTGTATTGTATTGTTTTTCTAATTCTCTCTTTGCTTACAAAAGGAATTGCATATATGCTACAAATGAATAACATTATGTTACTAAATGGATTACATATGTACAGTGAATTGTAGATCAATAATTACATGAATCATCTCTTTTTCTTTTGAGTTTTTAAATTTTTATGAATTCATTCTAGTTTTTCTGCTCTCTTAGTATTTCACTCTTAGTAGGTACTTCTTCTTTTCGGATTGAAATTTTATTTTTTTCTAGTTTTTCATACATTCCATATGTTTCTTTTTTCTTTATTATATTTTTTCAATTTTCGACTGAATCTCAAGCCACTAATTATAGCCGACTGATTACTCGTTGCCATCGCTCAAACTACTTAGTTTTGCTGGTAACGCCAATGATAATATTATAATCGATTTTTAAATGGAAAATATTTTAATTTTAAGTTTTTGCAATGTATTGTATATGAAAATTGTTATATTTTTCACATTTGTAAAGTTTGTTTAATGATTTTGGCAATAAATATTTCTTTCTTTCTTTCAAGACAACTGCCGAACTGCCGAAAGATCTCGTTGTCCAGTGAGTGATTAATTCATTTATTGTGAAATATCTGACTGCAAGTCGTTTTTTCTAAAAGCAAAAAGTGATTTCATATTAATTATGAAATCGTCTTTAACGTCTAAATCGTCTTTTAACAATGTACAATTAACAATTAGTTAACAAAATATTTCATATTAATTATGAAATTATTGAAAAATATGATTTCTTGCTTATAATAGAATATAATTGATTACTTTAAACGAGAATGAACAGTTAATATTACATTAATAAACCTGTATCAGCTACCGTCGATAGAAGGCATTGACAAGACAGGCTCGGCAACGGTGTTCTCCAATCTTTCTCCACTGCCATTATAACGTGGACCTCGCTATAGTCACTATCTTTGTGAACCTATTGGATTTTTCGCAACGTTTTACCATAGTGAAAAGATAGCATAAGAACCCTAGTAGAAGAGATCCATAGAAATCAATAGAAAAACTCTATTGATACCAATAGATGCTCATGAATATCAATACATGTTCATGGAAAGCAATAGAAGTTCATGGATATCAATATTCTCATTTGACAAATTTTAACATTGTAAATTGTTTACTATCAGCATAATTATACAGTCATAAAGAAACCATCTAAAATTCTAGTTGATTCACTTAACGCTGCTCGAAAGTAAATAAAAAATGTATATTTTTCAATGTTGATAAAGTAATCGAACTGCCTACTATTAAATCACTCTTTTGATATTAAATAAGTTATCAGTCAAATTTCTTCAATAGATAAATTTATTCACTTACCGGTACTGTGCCATACTTTTCGGCACTCGGCAGGCTTTTAAATATGTACATCGTATTAAACAAGATGTAATGGGTCTGTCCATGGATACTAAAATATAGTATTCTAGTATAAGTGGGTCTGTCTAGACCAGGGGTCTCTAACCTTTTTTACTTTCCTTGCCCTATTACCATAGGTAAGGAAAGTATTGCTTTCCGAAAAAAATTAAGGTACCCCAATTTCTAAATTTCTATACGTTTCAAGGTCCCCTGAGTCCAAAAAAGTGGTTTTTGGGTATTGATCTGTATGTGTGTGTGTGTATGAGTGTATGTGCGTCTGTGTACAGGATATCTCATCTCCCAATTTAACGGAATGACTTGAAATTTAGAACTTAAGGTCCTTTCACTATAAGGATCCGACACGAACAATTTCTATGAAATGCAATTCAAGATGGCGGCTAAAATGGCAAAAATGTTGTCAAAAACAGGGTTTTTCGCGATTTTCTCGAAAACGGCTCCAACGATTTTGATCAAATTAATACCTGAAATAGTCATTGATAAGCTCTATCAACTGCCATGAGTCCCATATCTGTAAAAATTCCAGGAGCTCCGCCCCATCTATGCAAAGTTTGATTTTAGATTCTCAATTATCAGGCTTCAGATACAATTTAAACAAAAAATTTCGAGTGGAAAAGATTGAGCATGAGAATCTCTACAATTAATGTTCAGTAATATTTTCACCTGAAATTAAAAATAAGCTCGAAATTCGAGAAAATGTAATTTTCCAATTGCAAACTGTTGGCAATTGTTGATTCTATTAAATTATTCATTATGAAGAGATAGCAGACCTCGTGTGTCTCCAGCGTTTTTGCCCTGTCACCAGCTGGCTCAAATCTTTGAATAGTAGACTTGAGATGCGCGGGAACACTAGCGTCAGGTGATCAATTTTCATAACGGCAAGGAAAGTTGTGTGAGTGCGCCACACCAGATTTTTATCCAAGGGCCACATTGTTAATTCTTGGGAGGCTTAGAGGGCCCAGTAAGAAGGATGTACGTGGAATCTGACTTGTGGGGACACACACGGCGGGGGATTTAGGGGGTGTAAAATTATTATAGTTTCATTGAAATAATATGGGGAGTTTCAAGTAGGTTTAATTGGAACACAGGAAGAAACAACCCAATTCATTCCAATACAAAGTCCAATTTATTGAGTGTAAAAAGGCCATATGAAAACTTGGCAATGCATGAATTTAGCAAGTTGAACAAAATGATACGGTAATAACTTTTTTGATAGTAATAAGACAACTTGACAATACACGAATTTACATAAAGTTACCAAGCTAAGAGAGAATACTTATTTTTAGTGAGAAGATTGCATTACTTTTCCACTTAGAATGTCCACCCATTTAGGATCAAACTGTGTGATTCTGATCATTAAAATGGCGCACTCACACAACTTTACTTGCCGTTATGAAAATTGATCACCTGACGCTAGTGTCCACGCGCATTTCAAGTTTACTTATAAACAAAGATTTGAGCCAGCTGGTGACAGGGCAATAACGCTGTATACACACGAGGTCTGCTATCTCTTCATAGAGAATTATTCTTAATAGAATCAACAGTTGCCAACAGTTTGCAATTGGATAATCACATTTTCTCGAATTTCGAGCTTATTTTTAATTTTAGGAGAAAATGTTACTGTACATTAATTGTAGAAATTCTCATGCTCAATCTTTTCCACTCGAAATTTTTGTTTAAATTGTATCTGAAGCCTGATAATTGAGAATCTAAAATCAAACTTTGCATAGATGGGGCGGAGCTCCTGAAATTTTTACAGATATGGGACATGAGACAGTTGATAGAGCTTATCGATGACTATTTTAGGTATAACTTTAATCAAAATCGTTGGAGCCTTTTTTCGAGAAAATCGCGAAAAACGCTGTTTTTGACAACATTTTCGCCATTTTAGCCGCCATCTTGAATCGCATTTGATTGAAATTGTTCGTGTCGGATCCTTATATTGTAAGGACCTCACGTTCCAAATTTCAAGTCATTCCGTTAATTGGGAGATGAGATATCGTGTACACAGACGCACATACACTCATACACACACATACAGACCAATACCCAAAAAACACTTTTTTGGACTCAGGGGACCTTGAAACGTATAGAAATTTCAGAAATTGGGGTACCTCAATTTTTTTCAGAAAGCAATACTTTCCTTACCTATGGTAATAGGGCAAGGAAAGTAAAAATTGTTTTCAAATGTTCATCTGACAAGGAAGATCTGTATTTGCATTTAAAAAACTTCATTTGAAAATGTCTGCTCACACTTGTAGGTAGATCCAAAAAGAGAAAACATAGCTTGATCATGGTTTTCTATGTTTTTAGAGTATTTTTCTGGGAGAGACATGTACAGTCCGTGCAGACCATTAGCTAATATCTCGCAATGGTTGATCGCTGCTTGTTTACAGCTAATTTTACACTCATTAAGAAATGGAGTGGCTAGTAAGAGAAGAGTACTGAACTCACAGTTGTTGTCAAAAATGTGTATAGATATATATTTTTAAAAATCTGAAGCAATAACTCTCGGCGGGCCGGACAAAATCTATACGGATGTGGCCCGCGGGCCGTAGGTTGGAGAGCCCCGGTCTAGACCTAGCACAAAATAAAATCAATCAATCTCTTAGCTACGCTTTGGTTATGTGAGTTAGGGTCAAGCCAAACAAAGCGTTTTTTCAGGTGTTTTCAGACGAGTCCGCAGGGCAGTAAGCTCTCCGATTGGCTGATTGGGTCGGGAATCAGCTGATAATCAGCCAATCGGAGAGCTTCCAGCCCTGCCGACTCGTCTGAATATGCCTCAAAAAACGCTACGTGTGGCTTGGCCCTTAAATGCGTTTGAAAACACTGAGGGACCTCCAATATATCAACACAAGCAGTTTGAAAGGGACTGAAATATTGAAGTTCTCATTAAGAAATGCATAATAAATAACAAAACACATTAAAAATTTAATACAATATTTAATTGTTATTCTTAATTATTTACAACAATCGATAGTGAATGGAAGATTCTGTAAAAGATCTCACTTTATTTACTAATAGAGTCTTCAAGTAAAAATTAAATCGAATCAGAATAATCAGCAAAGGATCTTACATAAGGATGTTTTGTAAAATATTTTTGAAAAATACACAGTCATGCAATGAACGCTCAATATACAAGCTTTGTACTATCTTTCTAAAAAATATGTCCTGGAGTATTTTTCCTAATATTTCTAGAAATATTTCTCCTCCAAATCTAGTTGGAAGAATTTCCAATACTGATATTCATTTCAGCTTGTGCCAAATCTCTATAGGTATGGAGTTAGACAGTTAAGTAGGTATAATTATTGTTTAACAATTTTCAATTAACCCTTATTTGTTCAAATTATATCCAGGCAAATATTTAACCCTATCAAAGTCTAAACACTTATTTTTTCAAATTATATCTAAGGAATTATTTGACTACATTAAAGTCTAATAGGATCGTTATGATCGTAATTCTAGTATAACCAACTATAAAGCTATGAAAATTATCACACACAGTTGAACCATAAACAAAACTAAGAATCTTAAATGATGAAAATATAACTGGTAAGCTTAAGAATGAAGCAATTCACACTGTTGTAGTTTATAAACTGTGTTACATTTGTAAATATTTTAAAGACACTTGGGTTCAACTCACACTTACGCGACTCAAGTCGAGAAGAGACTGTGACTCTAGTCTCTTATCGACGCAGCATGGGTTCCCAAATGGTGACACTCAGACCAGTCGATTCTAGTCTCTGTGACGTCACTATTTGAAAACGAACGCTGCGTCGAGAAGCGACTCAAGTCGCAGACTCTTCTCGAACTGAGTCGCGTGAGTGTGAGTTGAGCCTTTCTTTTCTTGGCGAAATGAGGTATGCATTGCACTCCTGCAAGACTGCAAGGCTGATGAGGCTCCTCCTCAGGAGTGAAACGCATACTTCATTTCACCAATAAAAGTACGTGTTTTGTAACACAGTTTCTAAACTACAACAAAGTTATCATACAAAGTTTCAAGTTTCAAGTTTTTTCAAGTTTCAAGTGAGTCATATGTATGGGAACCCTCCAATAAGATGAAGACTGTTTTGTGGATATAATACTGTAACTTTCAGGATAAGTTATTGGTCGAATACTCTACCTTTTGACGTACAACTGAATTTCAACCCCTCATAAGGGATTGTAACTCGAATATTTTAAATGTAACACCCATTGTGTGATAAATCACTTTAAAGACCTTCTTAAAACAAGAAAGATAACATAAATTAAAATGTTCTATGATACTTGTATCCAAAATGAAGGCTGATTGAAGTTTTAGTTTTTAAAGAAATGAGGGGTTGTAACTCTAATATTTTAAATGTTAACACCAATTGTGTGGTACATCATTTTTAAGGCCTTTTCAAAACAAGAAAGATGACATCAATAAAAATGTTCTATGATACTTAAATTTGGTCATATCTCCTGAACGGTAAGGAATTTTGCAAATATGATTCCAGATACGTGTTTCTCGCATCAAAGACCATAAGATCACAGAGTTTGAGCGATTTCTATTCTTCACAAAATTATCTAAAATGGCGGCTGATTGAAGTTTTAGTTTTTAAAGAAATAATTGATAAAGTTCAATCAGCCACCATTTTGGATACAAGTATCATAGAACATTTTTATCAATGCCAACTTTCTTGTTAAAAAGACCTTTAAAATAATTTACCACTCAATGGGTGTTCAGATTTAACATATTCGAGTTACAACCTTCAATAATTGATAAAGTTCAATCAGCCACCATTTTGGATACAAGTATCATAGAACATTTTTATCAATGCCAACTTTCTTGTTAAAAAGACCTTTAAAATAATTTACCACTCAATGGGTGTTCAGATTTAACATATTCGAGTTACAACCTTCAATAATTGATAAAGTTCAATCAGCCGCCATTTTGGATACAAGTATCATAGAACATTTTTATCAATGCCAACTTTCTTGTATTAAAAATACCTTTAAAATGATTTACCACTCAATGGGTGTTCAGATTTAACATATTCGAGTTACAACCTTCAATAATTGATAAAGTTCAATCAGCCGCCATTTTGGATACAAGTATCATAGAACATTTTTATCAATGCCAACTTTCTTGTATTAAAAATTCAAGTCATCCCCTTATGAGGGGTTGAAATTCAGTTGTACGTCAAAAGGTAGAGTATTCGACCAATAACTTATCCTGAAAGTTACAGTATTATATCTACAACAGTCTCCAACTTACTGAAGGGTTCCCATACATATGACTCACTCTAGTGTTTCGTCATGGAAAGCAACATCATAGAGAACTCATAGCATAAGTAGATATCCCATGGTATAGAGCGTTTATGTAGCAACTTTTATTGTTATCTCAAGCCGATGGTCACGTACTTCTTTCCCGAGAAGCTGTGTGACCCTGGTAGTCTCTCATATTGTGCCGTTCATACACTCTCACCCCAACAAAACAGTAAAAATCGACAATAATCGACAGTAATCGGCTTGAGTTAACAGTAAAAGTTGCGACATGAACGCCCTATACCATGGGATATCTACTCACGCTATTGTTTTTCTATGGCAACATCAAAGAAATTTGATTCTTCATCAATCCATGACCAGTTTTCTTTGGCCAATCTTTGATCAGCTTTCTTTGACCAATCTTTGACCAACTTTCTTTGACTAAACCCTCGACGATACATATCACAACTATGAATATAAAAATATAATTGAAGATACTTGAAATGTTGTCAAAAAATCCACTTTATTTGAATAAAAGTAATTATTTCACAAGAGCATGATTTCGTGTCTGCTCACACATCATCAGCTGTAAGTTACAGTTGGGCACAAAATATTATCAAGAAATTTCGTTTCACATTTCAAGTCTCTTCAATTATGGAAGAGTTTCACAACATCAATATTCACTCTACAAACTTAATTATAAAACTTTTTGTGTAGTTGAGAAGTTGATTTATTCATATTGAATGAAAAAAGACTAAGAAATTGTCAAAAACCACAGATTTATTGATAGATGGAATTAAATAGAGAATGCATTTATTCAAATGCTAACTAATATATAATTATTATTGAACGAAAATCCTAAATAAATGCTGCAAATCACCCCGAAGACCTCTGCTACTGCAGACATTGACAACAGGGCTGACAGCTAGATGGAAATTCGATGAGAACTACTATCCAAAAATTAGTTGCCAGCCCGGGAATCGAACCCGGTACCTCCCAATTGCTAGTCAGGAATGCTTGCCCTTACACCAAACTGACAATCTCTGGATATCAGCGCTCATTTTATACGAAGCCATAGCGGCCAACCAGTTAGAGATGGAATTAAATAGAGAATGCATTTATTCAAATGCTAACTAATATATAATTATTATTGAACGAAAATCCTAAATAAATGCTGCAAATCACCCCGAAGACCTCTGCTACTGCAGACATTGACAACAGGGCTAACAGCTAGATGGAAATTCGATGAGAACTACTATCCAAAAATTAGTTGCCAGCCCGGGAATCGAACCCGGTACCTCCAAATTGATAGACAGGAATGCTTGCCCTTACACCAAACTGACAATCTCTGGATAGCAATTGGGAGGTACCGGGTTCGATTCCCGGGCTGGCAACTAATTTTTGGATAGTAGTTCTCATCGAATTTCCATCTAGCTGTTAGCCCTGTTGTCAATGTCTGCAGTAGCAGAGGTCTTCGGGGTGATTTGCAGCATTTATTTAGGATTTTCGTTCAATAATGATTTTATCACGTACACCCTGAGTAGCTTCAGAGGTGGGTGATTGATACCCAGGTGTTGCTCCTGGATGACTTCGCTCAGTCGTAATGTGGGCGGGGAAAGGAGGCAAGTCGAAGTTCCTCTTCCTTCTTCTTTGATCCTTAGCTGGCGTGAACAGCACCTCCTGGTGCTTCTGACGGCGTGAAGGTCGCTCTCTTCTCTGATGACACCACTTTGATGTAATTTTGTATCGGCCTTACGGCCTCGGTTCCGCTCCAGTGGAGTAGGAAAAGGAAGGACAGAAAGGATAGGGACGGCAGACGACGGTCCGCTGTGCCCTGGGGAGAAGGAAGAATAGGGACGGCAGACAACGGTCCGCTGTGCCCTGGGGAGAAGGAAGAATAGGGACGGCAGACAACGGTCCGCTGTGCCCTGGGGAGAAGGAATAATAGGGACGGCAGACAACGGTCCGCTGTGCCCTGGGGGAATGGGAAGAATAGGGACGGCAGACAACGGTCCGCTGTGCCCTGGGGAGAAGAAAGAATAGGGACGGCAGACAACGGTCCGCTGTGCCCGGGGAAATGGGAGGACAGGGACGGCAGACAACGGTCCGCTGTGCCCTGGGGGAATGGAAGGTCAGGGACGGCAGACAACGGTCCGCTGTGCCCTGGGGAAATGGGAGGACAGGGACGGCAGACAACGGTCCGCTGTGCCCTTGGGAGATGGGAGGTCAGGGACGGCAGACAACGGTCCGCTGTGCCCTAGGGAAATGGGAGGACAGGGACGGCAGACAACGGTCCGCTGTGCCCTTGGGAGATGGGAGGTCAGGGACGGCAGACAACGGTCCGCTGTGCCCTAGGAAGATGGGAGGTCAGGGACGGCAGACAACGGTCCGCTGTGCCCTGGGGAAAAGGAAGAATAGGAGGTCAGGACGGCAGACAACGGTCCGCTGTGCCCTGGGGAAAAGGAAGAATAGGAGGTCAGGGACGGCAGACAACGGTCCGCTGTGCCCTTGGGAGATGGGAGGTCAGGGACGGCAGACAACGGTCCGCTGTGCCCTGGGGAAAAGGAAGAATAGGAGGTCAGGGACGGCAGACAACGGTCCGCTGTGCCCTAGGAAGATGGGAGGTCAGGGACGGCAGACAACGGTCCGCTGTGCCCTGGGGAAAAGGGAGGACAGGGACGGCAGACAACGGTCCGCTGTGCCCTAGGGAGATGGGAGGACAGGGACGGCAGACAACGGTCCGCTGTGCCCTAGGTAGATGGGAGGACAGGGACGGCAGACAACGGTCCGCTGTGCCCTAGGGAGATGGAAGGTTAGGGACGTACGGCAGCCAACGGGCCGCTGTACCAGGAGCAGGAAGGTTGTGAGCGGAATGCTCTGGACTGGGGCTCGTCCGGCGTTTAAATACTCCCCCAAAGTGGAGGGGATGGAGTTGAGCCGCCGCCAGAGGCGGTGGAAATCGTCCTGATGCGCGGAAGATGGTGCGCCATCGGTACCTCCCTTATCTCCGCGGTCGGCTAGCATTACTGATAGCCGAGCGTCTTTCAATAATATTATTTATTATTTAACAATATTTTCCGTCACAATTTTACTTTGTGACACCCCACTCCTACTTGGGGGGGGGGGAGCCCTCTATGGCACCACCTTAAAAGGCGTGAGCCATCTAGGCATCACCTTAAGAGGTGTACACCTCCCAGGCATCACCTTTAGAGGTGTATGCCACTCACTATGATCATCATCTAAACCCGGTTCACAGGTACATATTTACATCGTCCATCTGGAAATTGGACTTTTATGCGTGGTCGACCTGCTCTTTTGCGCTTGCCTGGTGTTGTGTTGCGGTGGCACAGCACCAGATCCATATTTTTAGATGGGCCTGGTCTGGGATCCTGTGGGACTATCTGCTCTGTGTTGACCGTGAGACTAACATCTGACTCGACACGAGCTGGAATTCGCCTCACTGTGACCTCAACCGTCTCTTTGCTATTTAAGGGTGACTCTGATCCTTTCACTATCACCCTCTTTTTTGTCATGTGAAGCGGGGGTGTCAGTTGGTCTGTGGAGGCTGGTATCTCACCTCGAGTTATCCTCTCCATTTCGACTGCTGGGCTAGATTCCGACTTGCCATGAGGTGGCATTCGTTCCATCCTAACTTTCTCAGAGTTCAAAGTCTTTGCTCTGACAGTTGGAGCATAAATCGCGGCCTGTCGTTCAGAGTCGCTCATTCCATCACAGTGATCAACTATGTCATCCCAGGATTCTTGCCTTGGAATATATGACATCTCTGCCTTTCTATCAATCAAGGCATTGGGTTCGACTCTGTTCAAACCAAACTGCATGAATATCCTTTTGTCGCGATCCTTGTTGTCCTGAGATTCGGATTGTACAGCTGATATTGTTGGGACTTTTGTCGTCCTACTCCCCGATAAGGGTGATCGCAACATAATGGCTGTCTTGAAGGATTTAATTGGGGAGGATCCCACTCCACCTCTCTTGTGAATGTGTGAATATTCACTCTGTTTTTACGCATAAATTCCATGCCTAATAGCAGATCTTGTTCAAGTCCTTCCATTATAGATGCCACTAGTGGAACTGTGATTTGTTCTATGGTCACATTAGTAGTCACTTTCCCATTTAACGGGGTTGACCGTCCATCAGCTAATATCGCGCGGTGACGTGCTGGTTCTTTCCGTATCATCCCTATTTCTTGGAGGACTTTATACACCTCATTACTCATATAATTAGCTTCGGCACCGGTATCCAGCAATGCCTGACACTTCTTACCGCCGATTGTCACGGTAATAAATATTCTGTTGTCCCTTGATGACTCTTCAATTACAGGAATCCTCTGTGCCATTTGCATCACTGCTGTCTTGTTCAGAGTTTTATTCTCCTTTTGAATATCACAGACACATATCGGTGCTCTCTTTCCGCTCCTTTTACATGGTGGAATATCGGGACAGTGTGATCTCCAGTGCCCCGGTCTCTTGTATTGCCCACACATGGGTTCAGACTCACTAAGAGATGGTCTGTTACTAGTAGGGGTTATAACTGTCTCAACCTTGAGCCTTGTAATCTTTTTCGTGTCCTCAATCATGTGAACTCTCGAATTCTGTCTATTCTGTTTCTCCTCTGCTTTTATTTGTTCATACTCCCTCGCGAATTTTTCCAATTCGTTGATACTATGAACATCTGATTGCCGAATATACAATTTGTACCGTGGGAGGAGATTCTTATACACTCTCTGTAATTTATTCTCGTCTGTAAAACCTCCTCGACGCCTCATGAGTGTCAGTACATCTTCGAGAAATTCGTCAAACGATTCACCTTCCTTTTGCTTCCTTGCCTGAATTAGATTCTCGAGGTCCTCCTCATAGGTAAGTGGGTAGTAGCGTGATCTGAAATCTGTCACAAAATTGTCCCATGATTTCCACTGGTCACGACGATTACGCATCCATAGAGTAGCTTTACCAACCAGTAATTCAGGCAGCGCGACTAGTAGCTGGTTGCCAGTGAGCCCATAGGCTTGTTGTAGCTCGTCTAGCCTTTCCAAGAAGCTGGGAGCATCTGATTGGCCGTCGAATGACAGTCTCCAGCTTCTTACCTTGTCACATACCGCCCCTGGGTCCATGAGGGGGTTTGTGTGAATATTGGTTCTAACCTCAGTATGGGTACCTGTCACCAAGTGTTTAGTTTCCCCACTGCTTCCGCTCATTATTCCGGGTCTTGGGCTGGGATAACGTACAGCCATCTTCTTATGTTGTTCTACTAACAACCTTCTCAGCTCGGCAAGTGTTCCAGATGACACTATGCCCCAATCTTGTAGAAGATTAAAAGCTTCATCCTTTTTCAATCTATAGATCCAGGAAACTCTGGGGTCGGCTATCACCTCGGGGTTTATGTCCTCGACCGACTGATCCTCTATCAGCTCCTGGTGCTGAGCATCTACAACAGCCTCGCCTTGTTCACTCATGATGATTTTCACTTCGTTGCCTCGTGCCCCACGTTGGGCGCCAATCTATCACGTACACCATGAGTAGCTTCAGAGGTGGGTGATTGATACCCAGGTGTTGCTCCTGGATGACTTCGCTCAGTCGTAATGTGGGCGGGGAAAGGAGGCAAGTCGAAGTTCCTCTTCCTTCTTCTTTGATCCTTAGCTGGCGTGAACAGCACCTCCTGGTGCTTCTGACGGCGTGAAGGTCGCTCTCTTCTCTGATGACACCACTTTGATGTAATTTTGTATCGGCCTTACGGCCTCGGTTCCGCTCCAGTGGAGTAGGAAAAGGAAGGACAGAAAGGATAGGGACGGCAGACGACGGTCCGCTGTGCCCTGGGGAGAAGGAAGAATAGGGACGGCAGACAACGGTCCGCTGTGCCCTGGGGAGAAGGAAGAATAGGGACGGCAGACAACGGTCCGCTGTGCCCTGGGGAGAAGGAAGAATAGGGACGGCAGACAACGGTCCGCTGTGCCCTGGGGAGAAGGAAGAATAGGGACGGCAGACAACGGTCCGCTGTGCCCTGGGGAAAAGAAAGAATAGGGACGGCAGACAACGGTCCGCTGTGCCCTGGGGAAATGGAGGACAGGGACGGCAGACAACGGTCCGCTGTGCCCTGGGGGAATGGAAGGTCAGGGACGGCAGACAACGGTCCGCTGTGCCCTGGGGAAATGGGAGGACAGGGACGGCAGACAACGGTCCGCTGTGCCCTTGGAGATGGGAGGTCAGGGACGGCAGACAACGGTCCGCTGTGCCCTAGGGAAATGGGAGGACAGGGACGGCAGACAACGGTCCGCTGTGCCCTTGGGAGATGGGAGGTCAGGGACGGCAGACAACGGTCCGCTGTGCCCTAGGAAGATGGGAGGTCAGGGACGGCAGACAACGGTCCGCTGTGCCCTGGGGAAAAGGAAGAATAGGAGGTCAGGGACGGCAGACAACGGTCCGCTGTGCCCTGGGGAAAAGGAAGAATAGGAGGTCAGGGACGGCAGACAACGGTCCGCTGTGCCCTTGGGAGATGGGAGGTCAGGGACGGCAGACAACGGTCCGCTGTGCCCTGGGGAAAAGGAAGAATAGGAGGTCAGGGACGGCAGACAACGGTCCGCTGTGCCCTAGGAAGATGGGAGGTCAGGGACGGCAGACAACGGTCCGCTGTGCCCTGGGGAAAGGGAGGACAGGGACGGCAGACAACGGTCCGCTGTGCCCTAGGGAGATGGGAGGACAGGGACGGCAGACAACGGTCCGCTGTGCCCTAGGTAGATGGAGGACAGGGACGGCAGACAACGGTCCGCTGTGCCCTAGGAGATGGAAGGTTAGGGACGTACGGCAGCCAACGGGCCGCTGTACCAGGAGCAGGAAGGTTGTGAGCGGAATGCTCTGGACTGGGGCTCGTCCGGCGTTTAAATACTCCCCCAAAGTGGAGGGGATGGAGTTGAGCCGCCGCCAGAGGCGGTGGAAATCGTCCTGATGCGCGGAAGATGGTGCGCCATCGGTACCTCCCTTATCTCCGCGGTCGGCTAGCATTACTGATAGCCGAGCGTCTTTCAATAATATTATTTATTATTTAACAATATTTTCCGTCACAATTTTACTTTGTGACAATTTATTGATAATTAGGAAGACCGGTTTCGGTTTTCTCAATTTATCAGAGATTGACAATGGTGTAACAACCGAAACCGGTCTTTCCAAGTATCAATAAATCTGTGGTTTTTGACAATTTCTTAGTCTTTTTCATTCAATTAATTATAAAAATATAAATACGATTTTCAGATCAGTTCTACTCTTTGGCAATGAAAACGAAGAACAATATCATGAGTATTACTACAACGATAGCGAAAACAATCAGTCTTCTCAAAAGAACTTCATCGGCACCCCTCACAGTTTTCACCAGTGAATTGTTCAAAAGAAAAACAGTTTTACTTTCCTCGATTAGAGCCATCCTAGTTTTCTCATCCATGTTTGCAGCGATGGAGTTCATAGATTTGACTAGTTTAAGTTTCAGTTCATAGACCGAATTATCCCCAAAATCTGTGACGGCATCTCCACCTTTCCGTTTTGCCTCTGTGGTCACATCGTTAGAATACAGGAAATACGCGAAAGATCGGAATTTTTTGGTGACATTCCTCTTTTTACGGAGAATTTGTCCGCCAGAAAACAGACCCATATAAAGATGGTAGACGTAGGCGCATAGTCTGATCGGGTCTTCCCTTTCGATGCGCTGCAGATGCGCCAGATAGTTGGCAACACTGTCTCGCGGTTTGTAGTTTTGGCGCCAGTTTGCGCCCAGATAGAAGTCAAGGTCGCGCTCAAAGGCCTCTGAGCGGGCCATGCCTTCTATGTGCAGTTCGCCAACTGGCGTGTCGCGCAGTCGATGCATGGCCAACTCGAGGTAGCGGAAAATCTCGTAGAACACCAGCAGGCCTTCGGCCCAAACGGAATTGTCCGACATGGCTGTGGAACGAAACAGAAAGTTGTCGATTAGCGGGCAAAATTTCAAAAGAAATTATTCTATTTCATTTTATAGCATCCACCAACCACCTACATTGATTTAAATCAAGCTGTCATATGATTCAAAGCTAATATTTTTGTCATCAATGAGTCAAAAACACAAGAGGCCATTTATTCATTGAATACCAGATCCAAGTTTCCAGAAAAATTAAATTACTGGGGGTTCAGATTGACAATCATTTGACATGGAGTGACCACATAGATTCAGTATGTAGTAAGCTTTCAAAGGTTATTTATTTGTTAAAGACTTTGAAATACCATGTAGCTGAAAGTTATTTTATAAGTAACTATTATGCTCTATTTCATTCTATATTGAATTATGGTATTATTCTATGGGGAAATTGTGCAAGAGTATCCGAAGTTTTGTTATTACAGAAGAAAGCAATTAGAATTATAACCAATTCAGAGATGAGAGCCCACTGTAAGCCACTTTTTATTAAAAGTAGAGTAATGACAGTTATTTGTTTGTACATATACACCCTGCTATTACATGTCTGAGGAAACAAATCTAACCAGCAACAAAAACATCCACACACACCATACAAGAAGCTATGCAAATTTGCATACACCACAAGTACGGTTATCAAAGACCTTAAGAAGCCATGTAAATTTAGGTTTGAGACTCTTCAATCACCTTCCTCAAGAAATAAGACAATTCCCGTTTTTTAAAGTTTAAAGATGCACTTTACAATTTTCTAGTCAAAAATCCCTTTTACAGCTTGAAAGAGTACTATGAGAAGTGAATATTTGAATGTATTATGACTTTTTAAAAATGTATACTTTGATGTTATTATGACTTATATTGTATAGAAGTATATTAAGATGTAATTGAATATTATAACTATCTTGACAATGTCTCATGCAATGTAATTGTTCTTGGACGAATAAAAATATTCTATTCTATTCTATACAAAAAATATTAGAAGGATTTGTCTTGATAATGAACAATTAAATATATTTTACTGTCGTTAACCTATATGAGGAAATTGACAACATTCTTTATTCTTTATAGATTGATACAATAAGTAAATAAGTACATCATCAAGATGATAGGGAGAGAAAAAATAAGGTAAACTTGTGCTATTCCTCTCCCAAATTTAGATATAATTTCACAAAGTCCGAAATAAGTTCATTGTTGTAGTTGTTCACTTCACAAAATTTTCAGTCCTCAATTATTTTCAGTAGATTTTTAAATTTAGATTCATTGTCACAGTATACAAAATACCAAGTACAAAATTCAAGTGCAATAAAAAATATGATATGATATGAAAGGAAGCTAGTAATTATAACATGTATTTTGAAGCAGTTGGATTTGTTTGTACTTCATTTTTAAAATTGAATTCATTAGTTAAGCTTTGTAAATGTGAGACAAACCATCCTTCGACGCGAACCCAGCCTCCTAGGAGGAGTGATTTCAATAATGATTACTTAAAGGTGGAATAAACAAGATACTGTCAGTTCCACATGATTTATTCAAGCCCAAACTGAAGTTTCAATGTACTTAAGGCCTCATCATGAGTTGAAGAATCAAAGTTTGGTCTGGAATAAATTATGTGGAACTGACAATATCTCTTTTATTCCACCTTAATATGAAGAAATTACACAACATCTCTGTTCATAGTGTAAGTTTTATGTTTATTTTTTCATGTTCTGTAAGAATGGTACTATGAAGTTGATAAAGATAAATTCATTTCATTTTGGTTCTTTGGATTAACATTGTTACAGATGATATTTATTATTAAAAATGGTACTATGAAGTTAATAAAGATAAATTCATTTCATTTTGGTTCTTTAGATTTAACATTGTTACAGATGATATTTATTATCATATGATTTCAATACATTAGTTACCAGAACGTTAATAACAGTTTAGTCTTGAATGTATTAAAAATAAAGATGGTTGGTTGATATGAAAAGTATTATTTATTCAATATCTAACAAACATCAACCAGAATTCAATTTAAATGACATTTGCTTTGTATCAGCAAGCCTAATAAAAACAAAATTTATTTATTTATTTACTTATATTTTTTCACAAAGAAGCACTGATTTGGAGAGAAAAAATAAGGATACTCCTTGTACTATTTCTCTCCCAAATTTAGATAACATTTTAAAAGTTAATCTATTGAAACTTGCAAGATGGGGGTTTGTCGTTTATTTTGTATTTTGAACAACAAAATAATGTTAAAAGAATGAGTAATAAGTTAAGTAATGTCACAGATCTGTTTAAATAGTCTATGGTAATGTTGAGAGAACAGGCTAATAATTCCACAGACAAAGCAGAAACCATGAACACACTTCTCTAGACATAACTAATGTCAAAATTTTAGAAATAGAATATTTTTTTTTCAAATAGTTGAAATAATTACCAAAAGCCAGCTTCGCATTAACAAGTGCATCACTCATAGCATGAACATCTCTTGTAGCTTTCCTAAGCTGCTTGTTGAAAGGAACTTCTGTAGCCATTTTGAATTACCCTGTAGACCTGGGAAACGAATCCAAAAGTTAGTCTCATACCGATCAATTACAATAGAGAATGACGCAAGTAAAAATATCATTATAGAAATTAGTAATCGAATCAATCCTATACTATTAAACGAGCAACATCTGTTTATATGTTTAGATGTTCATATGTTTGGATGTTTATATGTTTGTATTTCACAGGATCTCGGAAACGGCTCTAACGATTCTCACTAAATTATTCATAACGTAGTAGGTTTATAATATAAAGATTCGATTGCACTAGGTCTCATCCCTGGGAAAACTCGCTGAAGGACATTAAAAGGATAATTATTATTTATCCTTGGAAAAACAGCTGATAATAATAATTATTTCGTCGTATGTTGGTGATGAAGTGAGTGAGCGAGTTCATGTGTGTGGGACTGTGTCAAATTATGACTCAGCTGTTGAACCTTTGTAATCATTCAATTAGGTACTTAGTGCCGGTTGCGAAAAGGCCGGGTTATTTTCATTCCAGTAGATCCATCTTTCTGAAATGGTCTTCTCTGGTTAGGTTCACGTGAAGTTAATCAGGATTGAAATTTAACCGGCAACTGGGCCTTTGTGAGGGAAATTTTTGCATTCCTCTGGGAATTAATCTCAATTTACTGTTATCAGATAGAACATCTCTGAATGAATGTTATTATAATTTCTTCTTTCGTAATAAATTTTTTATGCTTTTGTACTCCACAGCGAAGCTCTGTCCTCGATATTTAATCTTTATTGTAATACCTAATACCTTCTGCTTCATCCATGACCAACACTTGTGAGATTGGTGGCCTCAAAAAATCAAAACACGTACCGTAATTCAACACAAACTGTAAGGCTCAACTCACACTTACGCGACTCAAGTCGAGAAGAAACTGCGACTCTAGTCTCTTCTCTACGCAGCATGTGTTTTCAAATGGTGACACTCAGACCAGTCGATTCTAGCATAGAGAAACAATAGCGTAAGTAGATATCCCATGGTATAGGGTGTTTATGTCGCAAATTTTACTGTTATCTCAAATCGATTACTATCGATTATTGTAGATTTTTACTGTTTTGGACGGGTGAAAGAGTATGAACGGCACAATATTGATTGATTGATTGAGTACTTTATTTATGTAGATTACAATATATACACTGGCTTTTACACTTATATACAAAGCTTACAATACAGCAAAATTACAGATGAATTTACATAATGTAGACTAAGAAAATGATTTTTGAACTGCATATGATATGAAAAAAGCAATTGGTAATAGCTATAGATAATATTGTTATGCATCTACATAAATTGGCGGAGCTTTGGACATATCAATGTCCATTCTTTGGAAAGAATATTCAAAATATCCTTCCCACTAACAACCTACCAAAACGTTAATTTCATTAATTCAACTAAGGATTAATTAATATGAGAGACTACCAGCGTCACACAGCTTTTTGGGAAATAAATACGTGGACTATCGGCTTGAGATAACAGTGAAAGTTGCGACATAAACGCCCTATACCATGGGATATCTACTTAAGCTATTGTTTCTCTATGATTCTAGTCCACGCGACCTCACGACTGTGAGACTGAGTCGAGCGTTGACTCGACATGTTGGTCGAGCCTCGACTTGAGTTGCATAGTACCCTGCATTTTTAATGCAAGTGAGGTTATGTTTGATGAAAGTGATGTTTTATCATTCTAGATAAGAAAATAATGAGAAATAGATAAGACAATATGTTCATAATAATTATGATAAAATTATTTACATGATAATTAGTGACGAATTAGATCTTATATTTTTAATAAAGTAAGGTTAGAAAATGGAGTAGCATAGAACAGAAGTAGTGAAAATGATCAAGTGAGTCGTAAGGTCGAGAGACTGGAGTATTCTCGACTGGAGTCGTACAATTTGAGTCGAGTCAGTGTGGCATTGACTATTATGAAATTTGTTACATGCTAATTACTGACGAATTAGATCTCATATTTTTAATAGAGTAAAGTTAGAAAATGGAGTAGCATGGAACTGAAGTAGTGAAAATGATCAAGTGAGTCGTAAAGTCGAGAGACTGGAGTATTCTCGACTGGAGTCGTACGATTCGAGTCGAACCAGTGTGGCATTGACCTTCAACAGGTGTTGGAGATGTCAGCGGAGCATCTGCGGTCTTCAACTTCCAGGTCAATGAATGAGAGCAAGAAGCAAAACATCATCTGCAGCTTGTCGCGAAGTCTGCCTCAAGAACAGGAACCGGTGAAGCTGCTGGGCTTTGTATTGGGTTCGAAACTCAGCTGGGCTAGCCACATCCAACAGATGACTGGGAGACTGTCCCGAATCTGTTTCCTGTTGCTCAAGCTGAGGGGACAGGTGACGGAGGCATATCTGGTCATGGTGTATCATGCACTTTTCCACTGCCATATCTCTCCTATGGTCCACTCATGTGGGGTCATTCAGCCAAGGTTGTGGACATACTGAAGCTACTAGGATTATAACTGCAAGCGAACATCATGCACATTGCAAGCCCATTTTTGTTAGGCTGGGTATCCTAACAGAAGTCAGCCACTTCCTTCTTCTCTGCCTCATGTATATCAACAAAATTTGTTGACTCGGACTGATGTACATCACCATAACACCAGGCATCGAGTGCTGATTGACACACCCAGGGTGCGCCTCCAGAGATCGCGGGTATGCTACAGGAGTGCAGCTCTCCGCTACTTCAACAGGAGTGGAGCAGTTGGATACCAGCAAGTTCGAGAGGGTTGTGACCGGTTTTTTGAGAGCCAGGGCTTATTATGATGTATAGAAGTTTTTAAACGATGACCTGTCTCAAATACTATCTGGCTAACTTTCCAGTAAGTTAAAGAGCAAGGCCTTAGATGTTAACTAAGTGTGCTCTATCTTGATCGCTGCCATCTTGATAAATTAGTGTTTTTGAATTTTATTGTGAAATGACGCCATCGATCCCACAAGTATGGGTAATGGATGAAGAAGGAGGAGGTATAAGGTATAGTGTGAGTTGAGCCTAATATTTCAGATGGCAGTGATCCACTGAACGCGCTTTCAGAAAAAATGCAAATTATCACCCAAATATTCATTTACACTGTAATATGCCTTGTCACACAGTAGCTTCCGGACGGTTCTCCTGAAGGCGGCCTCATCCAATTGCTTCACACCATTACGCAGCTAGTCAAAGAATTACAGGGCAGAAATCCTATAACTGGTTTGTGGTCGATGGAGGCGTCTCCTGAGGACATCAAACAGCTTACTGCGCTTGGTGTTGTGTTAGTGGATGTCACAACAGGCAGCTGGAGTATGGTTTATCCTCTTGACATACAAAAAGCGTAGGAGGATGTAATGGCTGATGACCGTCAGTACACCGAGCAAATATGGGCTTACAGTGGACAAGATGGTCGCTGCCTGTTAGGATTTTTACAGCCCTTTTTTGCAGCCTCAAGACATCTTGCCATAAAAATTAAAATGATAACAGCATGCTTCAATCATAATATAGAGAAGAAGAGTATTTCACGATAAGAAACTTCTTGATTTCTCCATCTACATTTCATAACCAGTTTACTAGATAGATGGCGTCAAATTCTATATAATATATAGAATATTATTATATATTATAATAACTAATATTATTAGTTAAAAAACTCATGGGAGTTAAGAGACACATTATAAAAAGCAATACTCACCAACTAATACTCTAGACTAGTGTTGTGTAATCTTATGTCTTTGTAAAAGACTTTTCTTCTGTAAACAAGTAATGTAGGTACAACTACAGGGAAAAATTGTCCAAGTTTTGCAATACAATACAAAAAAAGGTCAATACAACCAAGAATAGTTTTTTCAACAAGAATATTGATTTAAGAAACGTTTAAAGGCGTAGTAAACTTTTTATTTGGCATCAAAATATAACCTAAAAACTTTGGCAACCACAGACAGAAATCATGATCATCACAGCTGACAAGATATGATACCAAACTACCAACCAAATGTAGGAGTGACTCAAAAACATTCAAGAAAGTTTATTGTTTCAATTAAAATGATATTCATTTCAAAGTGATTAATAACTTTACATTTCAACTGAATACTTTTTTCTAAATACAGTTGATTTAAACTATCAACTTCTAATTAATATATATGAAGCAGACATTCTCCTCATAGAGCAGAAGCAAACAGCTGCTCAATACAGTTGCTTTTGTTTTAAATTTCAATAAATCCTATGGCTGAACGCAAAATTAGGTTACAATATTAGCTACCTATTGTGCAAATTTTATTGATTTTTTAAATACTAACTCTAGATTTGTTGAAATTAAATAAAAATAATTCAATGCAGTGTTTTAATGGATTTTATAGACTTTAATTCACTGAATCAGTGATTTAACCTATAGTTATTGAAAATAGTGATACCTTGGTGAGGTTATTTTAATTATTGATGGTTACTCAATAGAATAGTTTTTCTTTTTTGAATTTTTTCTAAAATTTATTCAGTCACATTCAAATTACAGATTGATCCACACCAACAATTAAATAAATAAAAGCTATTTTTATGTTATCAAAGAATCCATAGGATTCTGGATCTACTAACTAGCAGCTAGCTTATTGAGAACTCAACAAATTTTTAATTTTTGTAGATAAAGGTATTAGAATTCTAATGAACAAATGGATATTTCTACTCCTGAGGAAGAGGATTTCCCTGGACGATTGCTTCACCAGGTAAGACAGGAATTGATGTGGAAATGTTACATCACTTCTATAATTATTATACATTTTATTCTTATAGTGTCTTTCTCCAATATTACTTCAGTAGAACAATGGAGGATAATGCTTTATAGGAGCAGTATAATATATACATTATACATTTTTACTTCAGATTCTCTCTACAATATTATTTTAGTAAAGCAATTGAGAATAATGCTTTTTTGTCACCAAACTTATTAGCCTATTTTTTCAGAGGTGTCACTGTGGAACAGGCAAGGGAAGTCTGACAGACTTACAGAAGTAGCTAATTTGTAGCTTATGGATACGTTTAGGTATCTTAACTTTTACTGTGGATACTGAACGCATCCATAATCGAAGGTTGTAGTTTCTTGCCAACAATCTAAAACTAAATAGTAGTTCTGTGAACAGTAGACCTCACGCAGTATTCTCATCCACAAGTACCTGATTGAAACTATAGACCTTATGGAAATACAGCAATACTTGTTACTTGTTACTTGTATTTGTCCTCCTGACAGTCTGAAGGCTGGGGAGTCGTCATTATTTTTCACGGCAGGTGATTTCCTCCATGAGCATGTCGTATATGTTGAAATGTATGCTCTTCAACATACTCTGATACTGTATAGTAGGGTCGGGCCAATAGGTATGACTTCAGGCCTCTGGCAAATGCTGCCTCGTCATCCATATCCTTCAGGTCACGCGGCAGTAAATTGAAAAAGTATGATCCTGCATATGTTGGTGAGCAGCTGTATTTCTTCAGTCTTTGTTGTGGCAAGTCAAGATTCTTGTTGTTTCGAAGGTCATAGCAGTGTTTTTCCTGTCTTGTGGTAAGGCCTTTCCTCTTAACCAGATTTATTGTTTCGAGCAGGTACAATGAGACTACTGTGAGTATTTTACTCTCCACAAATAATGGTTTACAGTGCTCCATCATGTTTTTCTCCAATATCGTCCTCAAGGCCCACTTTTGTATTGTCAGGACTCTGTCAAGGTGTGTCTGGGATGCCGATCCCCAGGCAACAATACCGTACCTTAAATGTGAGGCAAAGAGTGAGTGGTATGCTATGAATGATGTACTTTTCTCTGATATGTTTCTGATTCTTCGTATAACATACACGGCAGATGCTAACCTCTTGCATAACAGCTCTATATGTTTTCTCCATGTTAAGTGACAGTCAATTGTTATCCCCAGGAATCTTGTACAGTCTGTCATCATTGAGTCATCATTTGTTTGTCTCTCATCCGGGTTGTTTTTGATTGGAGTGAATCTGATGTGGACTGTCTTCTTCCTATTAATGGTCAACTTCAGTCTATTGCAAGTATCTGTGGCCTCTTCCAGTGCTGTCTCGACAATTTTGTGTGGGTCTTGAAGCTTCTGCGATGGTATCAAGATAGTGGTATCATCGGCAAACAATATGCAGCTGTTTCTGTTGTCAATTTCCTTGGGAAAGTCATTGATGTAGACAAGGAACAGCAGTGGCCCAAGGATGGATCCCTGGGGCACACCCCGGGACACTGCTCTGAGTGAGGATTTGTAGTTTATAAGAGCAGTTTTCTTGTGCTGCACTATTTCCACATACTGCTTTCTGTTGGTGAGGTAGTCCTCTATCCACTCCAATGCTCTTCCCTCTATTTTCAATTCTCTCAATTTCAGAGTTAGGATGTTCCAGTCTAGTGTGTCGAAGACCTTTTGAAGATCTATAAACAGTCCCTTAACAGTATTTTTCTCCTCCCAAAGTTGGTTTATATTGTCACACAATTCAGATATTGCAGTTGTAGTGCCTAGACTGGCTTCTCCACAAATCTGTGTAATCACTTGTCAGCTGATTTATGATAAATAATTATTTTATAGTCTGATTTTTGCTCTAATATTGGCGTATGAAGGAGGCTCATTTTTTCTTTTATATTATCCTTGAAATGCAAAATTTCCAAAAACCTTGTATATACGTCGACGCGCAATTAAGAAAGGAACATACCTGTCAAATTTCATGAAAATCTATTACCGCGTTTCGCCGTAAATGCGCAACATATATACATTTAAACATTAAGAGAAATGCCAAACCGTCGACTTGAATCTTGGACTTCACTTCGCTCGGTCAATAATAAAATAAGCATCCTAGTTTGCTCGTTTGAAAATACAACCACTTGATACTTGAATCCTTCGTCGTTAGCTGGGATGACCAGACAGACTGTCTCAAGGAAGACGAGGGGCACTTCCCCTCAGATTTTGTTAAGACCATGGACATCGTTGGGGAATAAAGGCTCATCCTCCAGCTCCGTCAGCGAATAGATGGGCCGCTCTACCAGTCGCTTCTTTATCGTGCGTTTGAAAGCATTTTTCTCAGCATCCTTCACAGACCTGGGGAGCTGATTGAACAATTTAAGAGCCGCTATGTGAAAGCTCCTTTGGGTCCCCGTCAGTCTGCTACGGGGTATATTTAAGTTCCCTGCACCTCGGGTTTGGTGAACATGTACGCTACTCCGTTTCTTCAGGCTGTCCACTTTGTCTTTTACATATATTAATGAGCAATACATGTACTGGCTGAACATTGTCATAATTATCAGTTTTCTGAAGAGTGGCCTGCAATGTTCCAGGCGGTCCGAGAAGGTTATGTTCTGATTGCCTCTTTCTGAAGCAGTAGCACGTCCATGCAGTCAAAGCATGCCCCCAAATCAAAATCCCGTAGGTTATATGGCTGTGGAACAGTGAGTGATAGGCTGTCAGCAAATAATCCATCGTCACCACATATCTCAGCTTTCTGAGCAGATGAAGTAGTCTTGAAAGTTTCGTACAAGTCTGAGTGATGTGTACATTCCATTTCAGCTTCCTGTCAATCCAGAATCCCAATAATTTCACTGGCACAATTTCAACATTCCCAACCAGTTGCTTCAGATCCAGTGAATCTGTTAGGATTATTCTGGATGAATAAGAGATTAAGCTGGAATCACCATGTGCACAAAGTTTGACGGAAACTGTCCAGAGTGCTATTAAATTACCTGAGATATGTGGTGGATGAAAACAGTCTTATCATGGCCATGATTATCATTATCGCAATCTTATCATTGTGGCCTTCTTATCATTCACTGTTTAAAAGCCACATCATGTATGACCTGCCCACGCACCAGCTGTTCACGATGTGCTGCTACTGCAAAATAAGGCTCTGAGGATAATTTCATTTTTCTCCAGCTTCAGGATTCAAGATTCGTTTATTGTCAGAACATTAAAAACAATAATGCAAGACATCGTCAAAAAATATACAAAAAATCACAATTTATCACAGGTCATAGAATTACATCATATCATTTAGTATTTCAAACTGTAAGGTTAGCAGTCAATTAAAACAAATTTTACATCAATATATCACAGGTCATAAAAATTACAAATTACATCTCATTATTTATGCATTACATAAAGTCATTTATACTATAAGGACAGCAGTCAATTAAAATATTTTTCACACAAATTTTGAACTGTCTAATTTCAAGCTCTTTTATTTCAACTGGTAACTTATTGTACATTCTTTTTCCAAACTCAACAAAACTATTCAACATAAAGTGGTAGTTACACCGAGTCCTTCTGAGTGCTGTAGCATGTCTAGTAAAATGGCTGTGTGCATTACTATTAATTGGAAAACTGTTTACATTTTTCTTTGTGTACATCATGTATTCAAAAGCATACTGTGCAGTAATTGTCATGACTCTTAGGCTTTTAAACAATGGTTTACAATGGGTTCTACTATCCTTATTACAAATTACTCTGATAGCTCTCTTTTGTAATATAAAAAGTTTCTTCACATTTGAATCTCTGTCCCTTGCAACAATGCCATATGCCCAATGAGACTGAATATATGCATGATAAACAGCAATCAACACATCAAGACTAATAATATGCCTTAATCTGCTAAGCATAAAAATACCTCTAGACACCTTACTACACAGTAAGCTGACATGCTTTTCCCACTTTAAATTATTTTGTAATGTGATGCCTAGAAACTTCACATGATTAATATCACATCGATCACTTAAATCAAATTTTAACAACAGTGTTTTGTCTTTGTTGAGGCAAAGAGAGTTTGCAGCTGTCCAGTCTTCGATAATTGCATTGATAAAATTAAGGATATTTATGTTGTCAAATAATTTCTCACACTTGACTTGTATTGCTAGATCATCAGCAAACATAAACGCCCTGACATCACGACCAGGGATCACTGCAGGCGACTATTTAGGGATCTCGGGATACTCATGGTGTATAGTCATATGTATTGTGCTTGCTGAAGTATATTGATGAATCAGGAGCTGCTTCAAAAACGGTGTGATATACTCATCCACAATAGGAAACATGCCACTATAGTGAGGTCTACTTTATAATGACAGTGGATAAAGATAGGAGAAAAACGTTGCCGATCCTCTGTTTTTTCAATGCCTTCTATAGACGGTAGCTGATACAGGTTTATTAATGTAATATCAACTGTTCATTATCGTTTAAAATAATCAATTATATTTTATTAAACAAAAATAGTATATTTTGCACCTAGAGCAGAAAATAAGATTTTTCCTGCCCGAAATCGGTTTTCAAGTCCGAGGCCGTAGGCCGAGGACTAGAAAAGATTGAGAGCCGGAAAAACATTTTTGCCCATGGTGCGAACGCTATTTTTCGCCACACACAAAAATAAACAATATATATATATATGAGAATAGTTGTTTACTAAGCACTTCCGAAAGCAGAAGTGGAAGGTGATAGCTCTAGCAAATCTGAGGTAATCTGAATATATCAGGAAATTGTCCAAGTATTTTTATTTTTTATTATGATTTGTCTAAATAACCTAAAAGATGATGTTCAATTATGTGGGAGGTTGAGTTTATACTTTTTTATTCTTTCAAATGACAATAAGATGATATCATTATAAATGTTTTAATTATTGAATAATGAACACAAATAATGAAAAGTTTTTTTATCTGCTGTTTTTTGATCACCTTTCTTAGTTCAATGTTAGCGGCTGGAAAGGGTACTCTTTCCGGCCTAGGCCGGAAAGTAACCTGTTCTGACGTCAGACGAGAGTCGTCTGCAAACTATGTCTTTCAATCTACGTAGGGATTGGAAAACAGCTGCTTTCTGTGCAGTGTGGCGAAACTTATATTTTCACCGGCATTTTGTTGTATGCATGTTATTGAAAGATGAATATAATGTATAGATTGTCAAATGAACTATATGAATTGTAACACCATACTCTGTTATTAGATATGTAAATAATATTTTGTTGATATTGTAGGCTGCCCTGTGGGATAATGCCGAACTCCTGGAGGATCTGCTGAGGGGCGATCAACTGGCCCACATCAACAGCCAAGACTCATGGGGTCGAACGCCCCTTCATGCAGCGTCAACTACTGAAAACTCAAGATGCTTGAGGGTTCTTCTACAAGCTGGAGGTAATTAATTATTGTACTTGGTCCATTTGTTGACCGAGCGAAGTGAGGTCTAAGATTCAAGTCGACGGTTTTTGCATTTATCTTTATGTTTATATGTTGCGCATTTACAGCGAAACGCAGTAATAGATTTTCATGAAATTTGACAGGTATGTACCTTTTTAAATTGCGCGTCGACGTATATAGGCTACAAGGTTTTTGGAAATTTTTAATTTCAAGGATAATATAAAAGGAAAAAAGGAGCCACCTTCATACGCCAATATTAGAGTGAAAATCAGACTATAGAATTATTATTATTATGCATCATAAATTAGCTGTCTAGTGGACTACTAGTAGTTCTGTGAACAGTAGACCTCACGCAGTATTCTCATCCACAAGTAACTGATTGAAACTATAGACCTTATGGAAATACAGCAATAGACTGGCTTCTCCACACATCTGTGTAATCACTTGTCAGCTGATTTATGATGAATTTAGTCTGATTTTTACTCTAATATTGGCGTATGAATAGAATAGAATAGAATAGAATCTTTATTGCAGCAATAAAACCAAAGTGCTAATATGTTGCAGGACAGGAGAGAACAGCTCAGCAGTAAAGTTAAGGAATGAGGTAGTAAAATGAAGTGAAGGAGTTCAATTACCTGGGTAGCAAAATCACAAGTGATGGAAGAAGCTGCAAGGACATTGCCAGCAGAATTGCCCAGGCTAAGATTGCCTTCAATAAGAAGAAAAATCTATTCACCTCAAAAAACATAAGTCTCGACGTAAGAAAAAACATGTTGAAAACGTATGTATGGAGTACTGCAACATATGGAAGTGAGGCGTGGACAATGGGGGTGAGAGAGGAAAGAAGATTGGCTGCATTCGAGGCATGGTGCTACAGAAGAATGATGAAGATCAGTTGGAGAGATATGATTACAAATGAGCAAGTTTTTGAAAGAGTGGGAGAGAACCGGAACTTCTTGAAGTGGATCAAGCAAAGAAGAGCACAGCTGATTGGCCACATCATCAGACGTGACACTCTACTGACAAGGATAATGGAGGGAATGGTTGAGGGAAGGAATATGAGAGGAAGACCTAGGCTGGAGTATATGAAACAATTGCTACGGGATATGAGATGTGGATCATACTACGAGCTGAAGCGGAAAGCGGACGACAGAAAAGCATGGAGAGCTGCTGCCAACCAGCCCTACGGCTGTTAACCCAAGAGAGAGAGAGATTGCAGCAATATCTGAGGTCATCAGATACAATACAAGTGTCAAATATATACAACATGATACAAAATAAAAATATATTACATCAGTAAGTTACACTATCAGTACCCTATGATAATATGTCACCTGATTTTCAACTTATAACCGAATATTCCTAGCTAATGTATAAAAATCTTCAATCTTGTTTAAAGGGTTAGCTGCTAAGAAACGTTTCATATGAATTTTAAAAGTTCCATTCTCCATATTTCTAAGATCTTCAGGAAGTGAATTAAACAATTTTATTGATAAAAATAGAAATGTTTTTTGTGTACTAGAATAGGTATACCGATAAGTAGTCAAATTACCCCTATTTCTAGTGTTATGGCTATGAACTACCCCCTGCTCCACAAACTTCTCCAAATTCTCCTTAACATAAATAAGGCTCTGTTGAACAAATATTGAAGGTAGAGTCAATATTCCCAGAATTTTAAAATGCTCATCACACTGTGCTCGCTTAGAAAGCCCACAAATCAGTCTGATAGCCTTTCTCTGTATTCTAAAAAGTCTACCACTGTAAGCTCTGGAACCCCAAAGTATGGTGCCATATGACAGATGAGAATTGATGTGAGCATAATAAATCACCTTTAAAACATCCAAACTGACATATGACCTCAGTTTTCTAATTAAGAAGACTCCCTTATTCAGCTTGCTAGCAACAATGTCAATATGCTGGGACCAACTAAGGCAAGTGTCAAGTGTGAAGCCCAGACACTTTGCCTCTTTCTCCTCATTCATAGTCAGTCTTCTATTATAACTGATAGTCAAGTTCTGAACTTTATCAGAGTTTACACATAATAAATTTGAATTACACCAGCTTTCGATCGAATCAGCCAAGTCCTGGGAAGCTTGACTCAATGAAACTACTGTGGGAAAGCTCAGAAAAACACACAGATCATCCGCAAACAAATAGCTTTTGGCTGGAGGGTTTACAATTGTTGGTAGATCATTTATATAGACGATGAACAAAATAGGCCCTAAAATAGAACCCTGAGGCACGCCATGGGATACAGGTAGATACTGTGACTCAGATTCCTCAAAAACAACCTTCTGGAATCGATCCCCCAAATAAGATTCTACCAGTCTCAAAGATCTTTCCTGGAAGCCATAAAATGCAAGCTTATCTAGCAACAATTTGTGCGATACAGTGTCAAATGCTTTTGACAGGTCAAACAATATTTAGTCTGAGTAAATTTCTTGTTTTCCAAAGAATTCAGACAATCCCTGTATAGATCAATTGCAGCTCTAACCGTATTTCTCCCAGTCCTATATCCAAACTGAGAATTGTTGAAAAGATCGTTTCTTTCGAAGTAATCCACAATTTGATCATTTAGAGCCTTTTCAAGTACTTTTGAAACAGTAGTGGTTATGTTAATAGGTCTAAAGTTATTATAATCTGATCTACAGCCTTTTTTATATATGGGCAGAACTTTATTCATCTTCAAGCTTTGTGGAAAAACACCTTCAAGGATTGAACTATTAACTAAGTGTGTAAGAGGATCTATAATATAATCAAGACTGAGTTTAAGCATCCTAGGACTAATGTCATAGACGTCTGCACTATTACTCCCCTTCATTTTCTTGAGTATATTAATTATGTTATCTGTTTCAACTAATTCAAATTCAAATCTGGACGTGGGCGCACAGTAACCAGCTCTCAAAAAGTGAGACACGTGCAGTCAGACCTGATAACAGCGCTCACACTCACATTCCGGGACGACACGTCACGGTACGATAGGACAGAAAGCTCTATGTTTATTTAGGATTTTTTCTAAACATTTTAAATTGATAAATTATTTATCAATTTTTGAGAAAACATAACAACAGGTCAATGTAACTTACTGAGTGCGAGGTCTACTGTTCACAGAACTATTAGTAGTTTATATATAACTAAACTAAACTAAACATTCATATATTAATAAAGTTATTGGTTTGATTTCAGCCGATTCAAATATACCATGTGGACCAAGAGGCGACAACAAGGTGAGTTAAATCCTGTCTCTATAGTGAGGTCCACGTTCTAATGGCAGTATTTGATTAACATTGGTGTTGCTATCCTTGTCTATCATCCGACAAAACAGATAGCGCTATCCGTTTCTAGCTCAGCAATGTTACCAGATCAATGTAGAAATATAATTGATTATTAAAATTTTTAATCTCAATTATAAAAATAATGTTTTTGAACTCAGGGGACCTTGAAATGTATAGAAAACTTGAAATTAGGGTGCCTTAATTTTTTTAATCATTGAAAAATATATTTTCTTCACGAATAATAGTTATTTGTATATCTAGAGTGAAAAGTACGACTTTTTCTCCCTGTGGGAAAAAGTTTGAAGCCCAAGGCGAAGCCGAGGGCAGCAATTTTTCTGAGGGAGAAAAAGTATTTTTCGCTCGTGATGTACACAACATTTTTCCTCCATCTACATTTTTTTATAGAAACTGCAAATAAAATCATTCTAATAACTTACGTATTGGTGACAATTCTTCCTAACAACATAACCTAAATCTAAAACCTAAAAAACGGTCGTCTGATTGGCACTGCCGATTTCGCTATCTATCGGCAAAAGTTGTAACAATTATATCAGCTGAGCAGCTACCAAAAATGGCTGACTCCAGATCACGCGGTTTAGATTTGAATTGCAGATCAAAAATATTTGTTGGCTGGTATTTTGAATAGAATAAAATATTTTAAAAATTGTATAAATTTTTATCGTCTACTAATATTAAGAATATAATAATTATCATACAAACATATATTTCATGAGTTAATCAAATTTCTGGTTGTGGTATTGAATTCAGTTGACTCAATGACAGACACCTCTATTATGCTTTCTCATCTGAGCTTTGACCTTCTAACCTATTACAATGTAAGTTTCAAAATAGAGATGCTCCCCATGTTATTTAAATGGAGTCACTTTTACTCCCTAGGGAGTTTTTCTGTTTTTTACTACCGAGAGCGAAAAAGTGACACTTTAGTATTAGGTTTCAGGGAGTAAAGTAAGTACTTTAGACAGTAGGTGGAGGAAAAGTATAATTTTTTAACAGGTTATATTACTTCAGATATATCGGTATCGGCTTTGCTCTATAGAAGGCAGTGGCAAGGAAGAGGTTCGGCAACATTGTTCTCCTGTCTTTCTCCACTGTCATAACGTGGATCTCACTATACTTATCTATTCTATGAGGAATTTTTTGGATTCATTTTATGAACTAGCTTTGCTTTACTCTCACATATTGTTGGTAGAAAGTTAATACAAGGAACGCCACAATTACAGTCCCATGAATTATTGAAAACCAAACAAATTTGAAGATAATCCGTTTTGTAGGATCTAATCTCATTGTGGAATCGAAATAAGACGGGTTTGTCATACTGTAACATTTAAGCCCGGTCAAGACGCTCAAGTTTAGCTTCAGTCTTTTGCTCAAGCAAAAGTCGGAGCATGTAAGTCGTTGCGTCTGGACGGTAAAACGGATCGGTCGGTCTTCAAGCTTAAGTCGTCAAACTTAAAATGTATCGGCCGGGAATCTTTTTCCATCAAACCGTCCGTCTTTTGCCTATCCACCAAAACCTAAATCGCGTAAAAATGGAGATAGATAAATTGTGATTTCAGATTCGGATTCAGCGCCCTCAAATTAATAAAATGCCTCGCGAGTACTTGAAAATAACCAAGTTTTTTTGTCGATTGTATACGCCATTTAACACTTTTTTCTCTCTTGATTCTCATGATACTCTCAGAATTTGATGTTGATATTATGATTTACTATCATGATATATTAAGATGTACTATATTATTGATAATAATACTATCTACAAAATTTCAATCCATTTACAATCACTGTGTCTCGAGATATGACATGTAAACAAAGCCATTTAGCGATTAACAGTAATATTTTTGTCATTATGTTGTTAAATATAGCATTAACCAGTTGAATCAGTGAAAAAATACGATATAATTATTACCATAGAGAGAAACAATAGCATAAGTAGATATCCCATGGTATAGGGCGTTTATGTCGCAACTTTTACTGTTATCTCAAGCTGATAGTCCACGTAGTTCATTCCTGTGAAGCTTTATGACGCTGGTAATCTTTCATATTGTGCAGTTCATACACTCTTACCCGGTCAAAATAGTAAAAGTCGACAATAATCGACAGTAATCGGCTTGAGATAACAGTAAAAGTTGCGACATAAATTCCCTATACCATGGGATATCTACTTACGCTATTGTTTCTCTATGTTATTACTCATCTACCGGATATAGTTATATATTCTATTATTTTGTTCATTTATTATTTCTATGTAATAAGGTAATTGCTCTTACGACTCATCCCTCAGCACAAGCTTATGCTTAAAGAGGGATGGACCTTTTTTCATTGATTTGTATAAGTTTATTAGTACAAGATTTTGCAGTATTGTATATTATTATTTTGGTTGATATGATTGGTTAATAAAATTTATTATTATTATTATTAGTTGATGAAGAACTGAGCTTGAGAGAACAAAAATAGGAAAACGGACGACATAAGACGGATGCGTGTGGACGCAATTTTACATCCGTCTTTTGCTTGAGCAAAACACTGATGGTAAACTTGATCGTCTGGACCGGGCTTTACAGTTTTTCCAGTGATAGATAGTAGAGAGGAAAAAGGTTGAAATTAAAAAAGTATTCAAATTTACTCAGGCTTGAAATAGAGTGTAATAGTATATTTCGCACCTAGGGCCGAAAATGAGACTTTTCTGGCTCGAAATCGGTTTTCAAGTCCGAGGCCGTAGGCCGAGGACTAGAAAAGATTGAGAGCCGAAAACATTTTTGCCCATGGTGAGAACGTAATTTTTCGCCACACAGAAAAATAAACAATATATATATGAGAATAATAATTATTCTCATTGTCTATTATAAGCACTTCCGAAAGCAAAAGTGGAAGGTCATAGCTCTAGCAAATCTGAATATCAAAATTGTCCAAGTATTTTTATTTTTTATTCTGATTTGTCTAAATAACCTAAAAGATTATGTTCAATTATGTAAGAGGTTGGTTTATACTTTTTATTCTTCCAAATGACAATAAGATGATATTATTATAATGTTTTAATTATTGAATGATAAACACAAATAATGAAAAGTTTTTGATCAGCTGGTTTATCACACTTGAAAAAGTTTTTGATCAGCTGGTTTATCACACTTGAAAAGTTTTTGATCAGCTGTTTTAGCACACTTGAAATTCGGCCAATCTGATGTGATCTGAATGTCAATGGAAGTTTAGGTTAGAAGTTCTATCCTTCTATGAAAATCGAATTATTTGAATAGTTTATAATATATATCTTATCTGTATTTATTCATTTAAATAAAATGATAGTATATTATTACAGAATACTTTATTGAATTCTAGAAGCATAAAATGATTCCGTTTATCCACCATGTTCCGTGATAAACGCTTTACTAGGAGGTTTGAGGTTAGATTCTATCATACTCTGAAAATTGAATTTGAATAGTTTATAATATCTCATTTGTATTTCATTCATCCAAATAAAATGATAGTATCTTATTGCAAAAACTTTATTCAATTCTAGAAGCATAAACTGATTCCGTTTCATAAACTATTTTGTAAACACGTTCACATCAAATCAGAATCAGCTGACTTCAAGGTTATTTTACAGCCCTAGGGCCGTAAAAATTTTACCGGCTGGCCAGAAAACAATCACTTTCGGTCTCAATATGACGCACGTAAACCACTCATTACATCCAAGTGGGCGAAAAGTTTGCCCAGTCACTGGCCCAGCTAATAAGCTTGGTCTTGCCATCAACACTACAATATACAGAGTGGTGCAGAAGAAACGTATATTTTTCGAACCGCTAGAACTCGGTGACGAGAGGGGGTATTGCCCTGGAACAAATATTGGCAGACGGCCCAAACTATGCCATTTCAGTTGCTACATCGTGTGTTCGCTGTCGAGCAGTTTTTAGAAACAATGGGCCATATGAATAAAGTTGAGCATTTGCTTATACTTCTAAAATATGGAGCATTTGCTTCATTTTCTATGAATAAACGTGAGCAAAACCTTTTGCTCATGCTCATCAAAAAATAGTTTGAGCATTTGCTCAAAAGTAGAAGCTTTTGCTCAAAATTGTATGAATAAACTAGAGCATTTGTTCCATAATTCAGGAGCATAAGGTAAAGCTTATTCATATAGAAATGAGCAAATGCTTATGTTTCTACTTAATGCTCATGAGCAAAACCTTATGCTCCATGCTCTTGCTCATAAGCAGTTGCTTTGGTTTTATTCATATGGGCCAATGAATCTGTAGTCACAGTGCAACGCTATTCCGCCAATATTTTAGAGTTGGGCGTCAAGGTAAAATGCCCGAGCGATATACTGCATTTTACCTGACGCCCAACTCTGAAATATTGACGGAATAGCGTTGCACTGTGACTACAGATTCATTGGCCCATATGAATAAAACCAAAGCAACTGCTTATGAGCAAGAGCATGGAGCATAAGGTTTTGCTCATGAGCATTAAGTAGAAACATAAGCATTTGCTCATTTCTATATGAATAAGCTTTACCTTATGCTCCTGAACTATGGAGCAAATGCTCTAGTTTATTCATACAATTTTGAGCAAAAGCTTCTACTTTTGAGCAAATGCTCAAACTATTTTTTTGATGAGCATGAGCAAAAGGTTTTGCTCACGTTTATTCATAGAAAATGAAGCAAATGCTCCATATTTTAGAAGTATAAGCAAATGCTCAACTTTATTCATATGGCCCATTGTTTCTAAAAACTGCTCGACAGCGAACACGATGTAGCAACTGAAATGGCATAGTTTGGGCCGTCTGCCAATATTTGTTCCAGGGCAATACCCCCTCTCGTCACCGAGTACTAGCGGTTCGAAAAATATACGTTTCCTCTGCACCACTCTGTATATTGTAGTGTTGATGGCAAGACCAAGCTTATTAGCTGGGCCAGTGACTGGGCAAACGTGTGGACCAGGCTTTAGAGCTTTTTCACACAATACTTGTTAAGGGCATGCTTGCTACAGACTCCGCTCCACACTTTCTCCGAGCACGGCTTCGTGGGCAATATGATGCTGCTACTGTTCTTATTTTATATTCGTTTATTGACAATAATTAGATACATAATTCGGGATGAACCAACGAGTACAGGATGACGCAAATAACGGGATCTTCTAAAAACGCCATAAAACATTAGTGGGAAGGGCAAAAATGATTTTATTCAAAGTTCAAGATTGCTATTTGAGAATTATTAATAACATCTATCACTTTTTGATAATTACTTATTTAAGGCTGTGCAAAGGCTAAAAATAAACTTTCTACTCGTGATATTTTTCAAAGTTTTTCGATTTGTTTATCATCAAGCTATCCAAATGGAAAAGTTTTCTCAGGAAAACATTTTTTTCTGATCATTACTTTTTGAGATATGTGCGCCTAAAATTTGAATTTTTGGGACAGAACATTACAAATTTGGTATGATATGAATCCATGAGATTTAGAGGATAGATTATTCATGGTATTGTTGATCTAGTAAAACAAATTTTTTCTGAAAATATCAATTTTTGAAAAAGTTATTCAATTTACCAAAGATGACCAGAAATAACTCAACTAAAAGTTATTATTTTTATTTTAGTAAAATAATAACTATCTTGAAAATGATATTTTCAGAAAATTTTTGTTTTACTAGATCAAAAATAGCATAAAGAAGAATCCTCTAAATCTCATGGATTTATCTCTTACCGAATTTGAAATGTTCTGTCCCAAAATTTTAAACTTTTGGCGCTCATATCTCAAAAAGTAATGATCGGAAAAAATGTTTTCCTTAGAAAACTTTTCCATTTCGATAGCTTGATGATATACAAATCGAAAAACTTTGAAAAATATCACGAGTAGGAAGTTTATGTTTAGCCTTTGCACAGTCTTAAGAGTTTTTTCACACAATACTTGTTTAGGGCATGCTTGCTACAGACTCCGCTCCACACTTTCTCCGAGCACGGCTTCGTGGGCAATATGATGCTGCTACTGTTCTTATTTTATATTCGTTTATTGACAATAATTAGATACATAATTCGGGATGAACCAACGAGTACAGGATGACGCAAATAACGGGATCTTCTAAAAACGCCATAAAACATTAGTGGGAAGGGCAAAAATGATTTTATTCAAACTAATGTAAAGTTCAAGACTTGCCATTTGAGAATTATTAATAAAATCTATCACTTTTTGACAATTACTTATTTAAGGCTGTGCAAAGGCTAAAAATAAACTTTCTACTCGTGATATTTTTCAAAGTTTTTCGATTTGTTTATCATCAAGCTATCCAAATGGAAAAGTTTTCTCAGGAAAACATTTTTTTCTGATCATTACTTTTTGAGATATGTGCGCCTAAAATTTGAATTTTTGGAACAGAAAATTTCAAATTTGGTATGATATGAATCCATGAGATTTAGAGGATAGATTATTCATGGTATTGTTGATCTAGTAAAACAATTTTCTGAAAATATCATTTTTTGAAAATGTTATTCAATTTACCAAAAATGACCAGAAATAACTCAACTAAAAGTTATTTTTGGTTATTTTTAGTAAAATAATAACTATCTTGAAAATTGATATTTTCAGAAAATTTTTGTTTTACTAGATCAAAAGTAGCATAAAGAATGAATCCTCTAAATCTCATGGATTTATCTCTTACCGAATTTGAAATGTTCTGTCCCAAAATTTTAAACTTTTGGCGCTCATATCTCAAAAAGTAATGATCGGAAAAAATGTTTTCCTTAGAAAACTTTTCCATTTTGATAGCTTGATGATATACAAATCGAAAAACTTTGAAAAATATCACGAGTAGGAAGTTTATGTTTAGCCTTTGCACAGTCTTAAGATGGCTTCCTCCTGAACAAATACACTCTTGAAATCTGTGTTGACGATTCCTCATTGATCGTTGCATCATCTCATCTGGGATATAGTAGATTTAATTTTGAATTATGTTTTAATTTTCAATTAATTCAAAATTATTGATGAAATTGTGAGCGAAATCCACTCTGCACGGCATTCAATGGCAACTGTGCGAGTGAGTATTGTTTAGTAACCGTGAAATCTCACGATTAGGTTGCGTTTCCTGGTCCCATGATCTGTCCACCTGCGATTTTGTGTTTGTGGAGCTATCTCACATCAAACGTTTTCTGACTTGACCAATAACTGACAATTCAAAAAGAAATTAACAATATCCAGCTGAAATGCTTGACTAATAACTGTGGTTGAATCGTAACAGACAATTCAAAATGAAATTAACAATACCCCAGCTGAAATGTTGCAGGAATCTCAACACAGATTTCAAGAGTGTATTCGTGCAGGAGGAAGCCATCTTGAAGAAGTAATTGTCAAAAAATGATAGATGTTATTAATAATTCTCAAATGGCAAGTCTGAACTTTACAGTAGTTTGGATATAGTATATTTCGCACCTAGAGCAGAAAATGAGATTTTTCCGGCTCGAAATCGGTTTTCAAGTCCGAGGCCATAGGCCGAGGACTAGAAAAGATTGAGAGCCGGAAAAACATTTTTGCCCATGGTGCGAACAATATTTTTCGCCACACTACAGGTATTGCTGACAAAATAAATAAAGAATACAAAATAAAGAATACTCGTTATCGTACCTATCTCTTGATTTTAGTGGTAGAAGATTTGCAGTCAGGATTTCAGATTCTTTTAAAATTTCACTTGGAATATCATGGGCGTCGTCATCTTCAAGCATTTTTGAAAATTCGTTAATCAACAATAAATAATTGAATAAAAATGGTTGCAAAGCGAATGCTGAATTAGTTTGATTCGAATTTCGAACTGAAATCATGGCGACTTCAGATGAAGAAAGTGACACTCGCCCTATCTAGCGGATGAATTATTACCTACGGACTTCCAAGCGGCTGGAAAGAGTACACTTTCTGGCCTAGACCAGAAAAGAAACCTGTTTCTCACATCAGACGAGAGTCGTCTGCAAACAAGGTCTTTCAGATCTACGTAGGGACTGGAAAACAGCTGCTTTCTGTGCAGTGTGGCGAAAAAAATTCATTTTTGCCCTTCCCACTAATGTTTTATGGCGTTTTTAAAAGTTCCCGTTATTCTGTGTCACTCTGTACTTTTACGGTAATTTTGAATTTGTAAAGTGCATGTTTGTTGCAGACTCCGCTCCACACTTGTTCCAGTAGCTGGCAACGTGTAAACAGGTACCCGTTTAAAGCTGGCATGCTAGTCGCAGCTTGCCAGTGATCTTTCAGTCAATATCCAAACTGGCATGCCAGCCACTGGCATCGTGTAAATCACCTTTAAGCTACTTCAGTCTTTGCTTCCGTCCTATCACGGTATATAGAAGAATTTCATCTAAATAGAATTCATTTCTCCGCAAGGGACTCCCCACCAACAAAAGCCATACGAATTTACTTTACTTTTTTCATCTAAATACCGTGGGTCCTATTACATTAGCTGTTCAACTATTTCGCCTTGTCAAAAAGTAGCTTGTAACAGAATTTATAAAAGTTTTTCCAATCACTGAATTAATCAACATTACACATTATAATATCACAAATAATGGGCCATATGAATAAAGTTGAGCATTTGCTTACACTTCTAAAATATGGAGCATTTGCTTAATTTTCTATGAATAAACGTGAGCAAAACCTTTTGCTCATGCTCATCAAAAAAATAGTTTGAGCATTTGCTCAAAAGTAAAAGCTTTTGCTCAAAATTGTATGAATAAACTAGAGCATTTGCTCAACTTTTGAAGTAAATGCTTCAAAAAAGGTGAGTCTAGTCTAGAGCAGCTTATCACCTTTTGCTCATAGTAAAATGGCTCAACTAATTCGTATGAGGAAGAGGAAACTATACCAGATACGATCACAACCAATAGTTGAGAACTATACAACTCTTTTTAGATTCAACCATGATACATATCACCATTATCCCTTCAAAAGAATAAATACAAAAGATAGCTGTTATAAAGATAGCCATCACAAAATAGAAAATAGGTATTTAAGAAGATGAAAGTGTAGACGATTATAAGAAGGCTATTGATATTATAAGAATATGCTGAAGATTATTATAGAGATGACATTTTTTCACGTTATTATTTCAAAATTCTAAACTCAACTAACCTAAAACTCTATTAATAAATAGAAAACAGAGCAGACGACGCAAACATAAGCGGTGCACCCTATTTGCATATTTAGCGCTTAGCGCTAAATATATACATATATAGCGCTTTAGTAAAAGGTAAAGCTTATTGATATAAAAATGAGCAAATGCTTTCGCTTCTACCTTTTGCTCATGAGCAAAACCTTATGCTCCATGCTCTTGCTCATGTGCATTTGCTCTGGTTTTATTCATATGGGCCATTATTAGATAATAATTATTATGATGTATTGATTTGAATTGATTCATTTTAAGTGATTTCATGGTATGTTTTAAAATATTATGAGAACAAAAGTATCAATGCTTCGATTTGAGTGTGTTTTGAAATTAGCGCTAAATTTAATTTCTACAAAGATGGCGCGTTCTCGGTGCACTCAAGTTGGTCTTGGTGCCATGTAAAATACATTGGTTAGATTGTAAGTTACATTTCTGTATGTATTCTGCGGCAATACATCCTGAAATCTGCAATGTATCAATTCTTTATTGACTGATACAATAAGCACATCATCAAAATGATAGGGAGAGAAAAAAATATAGGACAATTGTTATACAATGCATTCAGATTCACGTTTAGGGCATAGAGCGAAGATAGCATAAGAAGATATCCCATGGTCAGTAGAAATCATTCAGAAAATTTTGTATCAAATTATGGTGTTGTGTATCAACTTGAGATGATACAGTATCATATTGTATAATCTATGATACAGTATAATCTATAGAGATCCCAGTGTGATAATGTAGTGATACAGTATCATCTATTTACTGTATAATGTATGGTGATACTATAGAGAAAAGATAGCATAAGAAGATATCCCATGATCACTGGAAACCATTCAGTTTGGAAGTTTTGTATCAAATTATGGTGTTGTGTATCAACTTGAGATGATACAGTATCATATTGTATAATCTATGATACAGTATCTATGATACAGTATAATCTATAGAGATTACCAGTGTGATAATGTAGTGATACAGTATCATATATTTACTGTATAATGTATGGTGAAACTATAGAGAAAAGGTAGCATAAGAAGATATCCCGTGATCACTGTAAACTATTCAGTATGGAAGTTTTGTATCAAATTATGGTGTTGTGTATCAACTTGAGATGATACAGTATCATATTGTATAATCTATGATACAGTATAATCTATAAAGATTAACAGTGTGATAATGTAGTGATACAGTATCATCTATTTACTGTATAATGTATGGTGATACTATAGAGAAACGATAGCATAAGAAGATATCCCATGATCACTGGAAACCATTCAGTTTGGAAGTTTTGTATTAAATTATGGTGTTGTGTATCAACTTGAGATGATACAGTATCATATTGTATAATCTATGATACAGTATAATCTATAGAGATACCAGTGTGATAATGTAGTGATACAGTATCATCTATTTACTGTATAATGTATGGTGATACTATAGAGAAAAGATAGCATAAGAAAATATCCCATGGTCAGTAGAAATCATTCAGTTTGGAAGTTTTGTATCAAATTATGGTGTTGTGTATCAAGTTGGGATGATACAGTATCATATTGTGTTGATACTCTATGGTGATACCATAGAGAAAAGATAGCATAAGAAGATATCCCATGGTCAGTAGAGATCATTTAGTTTGGAAGTTTTGTATATCAAATTATGGTGTTGTGTATCAACTTGAGATGATACAGTATCATATTGTATAATCTATGATACAGTATAATCTATAGAGATACCAGTGTGATAATGTAGTGATACAGTATCATCTATTTACGGTATAATGTATGGTGATACTATAGAGAAAAGATAGCATAAAAAGATATCCCATGATCACTGGAAACCATTCAGTTTGGAAGTTTTGTATCAAATTATGGTGTTGTGTATCAACTTGAGATGATACAGTATCATATTGTATAATCTATGATACAGTATAATCTATAGAGATTACCAATGTGATCATAATGTAGTGATACAGTATCATCTATTTACGGTATAATGTATGGTGATACTATAGAGAAAAGATAGCATAAGAAGATATTCCATGGTCAGTAGAAATCATTCAGTTTGGAAGTTTTGTATATCAAATTATGGTGTTGGGTACCAAGTTGAGATGATACTGTATCATATTGTGTTGATATTGTATTATTTTGTGGTTAAACCATAGAGAAAATATAGCATATGAAGATATCCCATGGTATAGGGCGTTATGTTGCAAATGTGACTGTTAACTGAAGCCGATAGTCCTAGTAGTTGTTTTTGGTGAAGCTATGTGACGCTGGTAGTCGCTCATACTGTGCCGTTCATACACTCTCACCCCAGTCAAAACAGACAGTAATCGGTTTGAACAAACAGATAAATTTTGAACGCCTTATACAGTGGTATTGCTTTTTATTGAATAAAGTCGATAGTAGCTCGCGCGTCACATCTCACGGGATATTTATTATTATTATTAATTAGTTCATTGACAATCACAAATTATAATTATAATATGATTGGTAAAAGACAACAGGCATTGCCCAAAACTGTTTTCTCCAAATGTTTACAAATAAAAGTTTCAAGAATAATGAGGTTAAGATTTCACTTTGCACTTCAAAAAGTGGATATGCGTATAGCAGGTACCCATTTGGAAGTGTAGCTTAGTGGGATCGTGGAAGACCCCGGGCTTCAATATATGAAGCAGGTTACCAAAGATCTAGGGATCCAGAGCTGCATCCAACTGAAAAGTACAGCTCTGGACAGAAAGCGATGGATAGCTGCCTACCAATCGAATGATTGAAGCTAAAGATTGATTGATTTATTTTATTTCCTTTGCCAGATCTGAGGAGACCTATGGCAAACATCAAATTTCAAACTCGAATCAGAGATATAAAGAAGAGAAAAAAATCAAAATACAGAGTTATCATAAAAGAATGGTGCCGGTTCGAACATGGTTTAAAGAAAAACCAAATTACTTACAGTTGATGTTGTTATTCATCTAATTTGTCGTCTCAGGCAGTTTTTCACATAATTGATAAATTTAAATATGTGCGCCTTTAGTCGTTCGACAAAATATCCAAAAACGAATCAATTTCTCTCCAAACATTCGCTAACATTTCTTGGTTGGTATGGTTGTCATTGCTTCATTAATCCTGTTTTAAGTGGTTCAGGTAGATTTTTTCTTGTAAATTTACATCAAAAACATTGTTTATCACAAGAAATCGCGAACTGAACCACTTTTAAAACAAGATTAAAGAACCAATGACAACCATAATCGAGAAAAATGTTATCGAATGTTAAGAGAGAAATTTATTATCGTTTGGACATTTGTCGAGCGACTAAGGGCGCACTTATTGAAAGTTATTAATCATGTAAAAAAACTGTTTCTGACGACAAATTAGGTGAATAAAAAACATTAACTGTAAGTAATTTGGTTTTTATTTAAACAATGTTCGAAACCGCACCATTATACCATGATAACCCTGTATAAATAAAATTACTTCATTTTTTTGAGTAGTAGAATGGTAATGTTTTCAGAATGAAACACTATTACATACGGAGGTGAGCATCGACAAAGTAAAGAAAACCATCAAGGAATTCGATGAAAGATTATAATATCATTTTTGATCATGAGCGTGTTGTCGTTCGCCGCCATCAGCACACTCTGCAAAAGTAGCTACCGACCGCTTGCCTTCATTCACGAAGGCAGTTTACGCTTTTGCGAAAACACCAGCGTCCGGGCATTGAAGCTGGAGAACTTTACAAAGTGGTTGTGGATCAGCAGGTCGCATACGACCAACACGATACGATTGATCGATCAGTTGCTTATCAATATCCAGTCCCATTTTAGTCTTGATGATATCTATTATCACATTGTCCGTATCTTCACTGCCACTTTTCCCAATACCTAATACGCGAAGACTATTGCGCCTTTGATTATTATCGAGATCATCGAGATTCACTTGGTGTAGTTTTTTACGAGTTTCGAATTCCTTCAGCTTAGTCTTTAAAATATTGATTTCTGATTGCATATTGAAGAGTTTAAAACTAGATGAGACTCTAGAAGATATCTTATCAACTAGAATAGAGATAAATGAATCGTCTTTCAAAGTACTTGACACAGTCACTTTGATTGCATCCAAGACATCAGATGAAAGTCCAAGTCTGGCATCGTCAGATAACGACCGGCTTATCGCGCCCGAAGCAGCGCCGGCCGCCTTATCTTTACCCTTGCCCTTACCTGCATTAGATCTTGTCGCTTTAGGAGTAGACATATTCTCTGATATCAGGCGACTGGATCGATGTATGACATTTTCAATAGATTAATTTTATACAAAAAACCTACACTAATGACTTGACAAATGTTCAGACCTCTAATCCATCAAAAACTACACTAAAAACAACAAAAATAATGAGAGCTCAAACAAGCGTGACCTCACTCTTCAGCAACTCAGCTACTACTGAAGATAGAATATACAAGATTTTTATTTATATTACAGATAGAAAGAAGAAGATAGAATACTGTTAATACTCTGGGTTGTGGTCTTCATAGTCCAGAATAGAATACAGTACTTTAAAAATACAGCGCAGTTAAGAAAACTGCCTTCTACAGAGTGGTGCAGAGGAAACGCATGTTTTTCGAACCGCTAGTACTCGGCGACGGGAGGGGGTATTGCCCTGGAACGAATGTTGGCAGACGGCCCATACTATGCCAATTCAGTTGCTATGAGCATTGGAACGTACAACATCGTATGTTCGATTTTATTTATTTATTGCCAAAATCATTAAACAAACTTTACAAATGTGAAATATATAAAAATTTTCATATACAATATTTACAAAAACTTAAAATTAAAATATTTTCCATTTAAAAATCGATTATAATATTATCATTGACGTTACCAGCAAAACTAAGTAGTTTGAGCGATGGCAACGAGTAATCAGTCGCTATAATTAGTGGCTTGAGATTCAGTTGAAAATAGAAAAAATATAATAAAGAAAAAAGAAACATATGGAATGTATGAAAAACTAGGAAAAAAATAAATTTCAATCCGAAAAGAAGAATACTAAAGTGAAATACTAAGAGAGCAGAAAAACTAGAATGAATTCATAATAATTTAAAAACTCAAAAGAAAAAGAGATGATTCATGTAATTATAATCTACATTCACTGTACATATGTAATCCATTTAGTAACATAATGTAATTCATTTGTAGCAATATCAATCCTTTTGTAAGCAAAGAGAGAATTAGAAAAACAATACAATACCATACACAAAAAATAAAACTTAAACTCAGAGAGAGAAAATTAATCGGGAGTATAGCCCTACTAATAATAAATTCAGAGGAACTGAGGAAGACAGTATATGTATATCAAATTAAAATATTTTAGGTATGATATCTTCTGTCTTTATCCAGCTTTCAATTTTTAATTTAAGTGCTTTTGTAGGTTTTCTTGCAATGAAATGTTCTGGCATAAAATTAATAAGCTTTTTTGTTGTATAGTTGAATTGTCTTCTGTATATAGTTAGATCTGTCTTGCAGTTTTTTTAGAAACAATGAATCTGTAGTTTCAGTGCAACACTTTTCCGTCAATATTCTAGAGTTGGGCGTCGAGGTGCAGTGCCTGATACTGTACTCCGATGGGTTGGAGCGTTTAGGAGTACTAGTTCTCTGATAAAAAAGGAACCACCTGGTCTTCCCCATTCCGCGGAAAATGTAGACCGAGTCAGAACGGCAGTTGTTACTAGTCCTAGACGATCGACTAGACGACATGGTATCAGATCTGTCCACCTGCGATTTCCTGTTTGTGGAACTATCTCACATCAAACGTTTTCACAACTTGACTAATAACTGTGGTTGAATCGTAACAGACAATTAAAAATGAAATTAACAATACCCCAGCTGAAATGTTGCAGGAATCTCAACACAGATTTCAAGAGTGTATTCGTGCAGGAGGAAGCCATCTTGACAAAGTAATTGTCAAAAAATGATAGATGTTATTAATAATTCTCAAATAGCAAGTCTTGAACTTTACATTAGTTTGAATAAAATCATTTTTGCCCTTCCCACTAATGTTTTGAGGCGTTTTTAAAAATTCCCGTTATTCTGTGTCATTCTGTACTTTTACAGCAAATTTAAATTTGTAAAGTGCATGTTTGTTGCAGACTCCGCTCCACACTTGTTCCGAGCACGGCTTCGTGGGCAATGTGATGTTGCTGCTGGCTCACAACGGGGACCTCGTGGCACGGGACAGTGGAGGCATGACAGCACTGGACATCGCTGAGAAGGGCGAGCATGCCGAGTGCATGCAAGTGCTCAAGCAGGCGGCTGGTCAGTGATCATATTAATTATTTATTCATTCATTCATTTGTCATCAACAGTAACACATCCTATATCGGACAATTGTCATACAATGCATTCAGAATCATGCTTGGCTTAGAATTTTCAACTGTTTGACGGACGAACTTAAGAGTGTTGACAGTCTTGGTAAATTTTATACAGCTCTCAAAGATACTCTGACTGAATGCTGCCCGTATTCATCAAGAGAATGCTATGAGATCTTCTCATTGAAATCCCAGAGATCAGAAATTATCCAGACGATTTTGTAAAATGGAAAACTTTCCCTCAATGGAGGGAAACCACATATTTGATATATTTGACATGTCGTACACCGTTTGAGCTGTGCTCATTAAATGCGGTTTTATACGATGAAGTAACAATAATTCATTATTATTATTAAACTAAAATTGTAATTAAATGCTGTAAATCACCCCGAAGACTTCTGCTACTGCAAATATTGACAACAGGGTTAACAGCTAGATGGAAATTCGATGAGCGTTTTCGAGAGAGTCGTTTTCGAGATCCGTTGAACATAAATAACCAGATATAAATATACAAAAATTGATCGCTTAATATGATAGGATAGATAGATTTTCAAAATGATCGGAATTAAATTTTGTGTGATATAATTAAATTACTGATTCTGTGAGTGCGGTAAAAAATAATATCATGTGACCTGGCTGACTCAGGTCTGGTGTCAGAGTTTTCAGGTCGCAACTGATCAATTTCAGGGCCTCTGACATGACCTAACGATAATAACCGAAATACGGTAATATCCTGTATGTTTAATTGTTGATGAACTACCCTGAAAATTCCTAAAATTATTATGCTGATTGTCAGGTGTTTATTGGTGTTCATTTCGATTAATGCCTCTGTTTGTTTCATTTAATGGTGAAATATCTCAATTCTGAGATGAATTTCATTTACTGGTGAAATATTTCCTTTCTGATATACTTCTGTATTATGTAACATGGCTGTAACCACAAAATTCCAACTCAATCCAAATGTAATTAAATATCAGTTGCTTGCTCGGGAGAAATTATTCTTTCATCAGTAGTCGAAATATTCAATTTTCCATAAACCCCAATCACGTTTATTTATATTCATTTTTTATAGAATTTCTCAGTCTTTTTATTTAACATTTTTTCATATTTCATTGTGTTATTCATCCCGACATATGGACTCTATAGAGGGATGCTACACGATAGTTTAATGAAATTAATCCATGTATGTAAAGGACTTTTTTCCATATTGTAAATGTTTTTTCATGTTTAATAAATACCTCTGACATGGGTTACATGACAGAGAAAAAATAAATAAATAAATTCATAGCCCACTTTAGATATTAACAGCTCATTTCTTGGTATTTCTGTGCGCGGACGGAAATTTATTTGTTTGCAAACAGTACCTACATTTGTCACATTTATTTTTCATTATAATTCTTCTTTTTTATACTTTTATTTTGAATTTGTTTTTATTTCAAACTGTATTGTTTCTGTTTTTGTGTCGAATCAAGTTTCTGTCTATCTATCTTATATTAATTCAAGTTGGATTAAACCACTTGATACAAATAATATAATTTAAAAATGATGAATACTTTGTAAACCGTTATCGATATCCGATCACTTCCTATTAGAATTTTTTACTAACAGGTAACCTGTGCTCCACAAGGGTTCAATAAAAAACTTGACGTAATGAAATCTTTAAGAATTGAATATAGGCCTATAACCATCTTCAGTAAATAAAGAATCTTCATGTAAAATTTTAAGTTAATCAGTTGAGTAGTTCGGACGTGATGATGCGTCATTCGTGAATTTCCTATCCCGTAAGATTCTCCAATAAAATAGAATTTCCAACTATTAGACGATTCTTTTCTTTATTATATTATAAATTATAGATTAGTCTGAATGAACTAATTTAATAGTGAAGGTATCAATCAATAATGATTGTCTTAAAATCGAATTACTTCACAAAATGTCATATTTTAAATTATGATCTTGTTACTTTGGGGAAAACTATAGCTTGTGTACTATTTTTACATTATTCAGGCTTATATAGTGCTAGTTACTAGATTGAGATCCCCTTTATAATAGCAGTGTTTTATTAGCAATGGTATTGCTATCCTTGTCTATCATTCAACAAAGCGGATAGCACTATCTCTTTCTCACTTTGCTCTGTTGCCAGATCAGCTTTTAACAATGTAGAATTAATAATTAACAAAATATTTCATCTTAGTTATCAAAATTCATTATGAAATTATTGAAAAATACAATTTATTGCTTAACCTTCCGGTAGTCGCGCCTTACTCAATCACACGAGCAGTCGCTTGTTGTACTTTTTACAAAATCCAATTTTTCAGGTGTTATGTATTCTGTTTACTGTCAAAACATATTAATTAATTGTATAATTACTTTTCCCATCTTCTTGGATTATTTTACGCCTATGAACATTTGGATGATTACCATTTCATAGCCCAATAAGGTACATCAAGCAAAGCCATCAATTCTGTGTTATTGGTTCGTTACAGGCCCCGTATACAGTCTTTCCCTATCTTATGCACACTCGCGACTAAATGGCACCTAAAGACTGAACCATTGCTCGGTTGATACTGCAACTCAGTGGAGTGATGGGGGAAAAGTTTTGGAATGCATAGGTGACTCATTCACTGACACCACCCCATTCAATAGTTTTGTGCAGCAAAAAAAACTGACACTGTTGTACTTCTTACAACAGCGCGACTGCCGGAAGGTTGATAAAATGTAATTGATTGTTTTAAACGAGAATGAACAGTTAATATTACATAAATAAACCTGTATCAGCTACCGTCTATAGAAGGCATTGACAAGACAGAGGATCGGCAACGTTGTTCTGCTATCTTTCTCTACTGTCATTATAACGTGGACCTCACTATAGGATCACTCTCCCTCCCCCTACAGTGAGGTCCACGTTATAATGACAGTATTTGATAAATATTGGTGTTGCTATCCTTGTCTATCATTTGACAAAGCAGATATTAATAGTGAGGTCCACATTATAATGACAGTGTACGATTGACAATACTGTTGCTGTCCTTTTCTATCATACAACAAAACAGATAGCACTATCTCTCTCTCGCTTTGCAATGTTGTCTATTTGCCAGAATATTTTATATTCACTTTTGACAGTGACTGTACAAAACTGGCCAAACAATTCTCAGCCGCCATTCTTTTTTCTTCATTCTATCAAAATAATTTAGTACACAAGTCATATAATTGATTTAAAATGTATTCTTGAAACAATTGAATAATTTTTAGACATTACCGTATGAGAAACACAAATTAAAATACCTCAATCAATCAAGAATATTCTTTATTCCAAAAATACAGTAAGTACACAAATGATGAATAATATAAAATATAAAATACGAGTAATTATGTACTTAAATTAAGTTTCCATATTATAGGTTTTACCTGAAATGATATTTTAAAAGTAGATAACTAACCATCCTAGACTTCATCCATGCTTCAGTTAACCTACACGTATAGGTTAGACCTACTCGTACCGGTATAAATAATATTGAAAGGTTATTTCAGAATTATTTCCATTGGAATTATTTATTTTTAATAGGATTTCTATTTTTCTCTTATTTTTAAAAAGAAATTGGAATAGAATAACTACAAAATAACTTAATTTATGTTGTTTTGATATTGAGATTGGTGTATCACAGCTTTTTAAATTAGCCGCCATTTCAGGTTTGTATAAAAATAAGATCTTGAAAAAATATATATTCTTGATTGATTTGACATTAAATTGATTATTTTATCAAGGAAATGATAATTATTATTGGATTAAATTTAATGGGATGAATTGTCAGTGGCAGTTTCAGGTTTTTATAAAAATAAAATCTTGAAAAATTATGAAAAAATATATATTCTTGATTGATTTGACATTAAATTGGTTATTTTATCAAGGAAATGATAATTATTATTGGATTAAATTTAATGGGATGAATTGAGTACAGTCAGTGGCAAAATGGAGAGAATTGGCAACGTTGTTCTGCTATCTTTCTCCACTGCCATTATAACGTGGACCTCACTATAGAATTGATTAAGATACAATGTTTCTAACCGCAAGGAAAGTCCAGAAAAGACTGACCTCATTACGTTGAAGGTGGTGAAATCCAATACGACTGGGAAACTTGTAAGGGTCACATAGACCAGTGAACTTTGAAAGCGTATGTTTTGCTAGGATTAGAACCAGTGATATGCCAGGAAACTCCCAACCTGCCAAATCTAAGTTTTAATACAATTATTGCATCTTTAATGCTTCAGACATTGAGACCAGTAATAGCTTTAACTGTTGAAATCTTCACAGTTCAATGGTTTCTCGGATTATCGCGGTTTTTCTCTTGACAGTAATCTAATAAAAAACTGGAGCTTTCCAATTTATCTCTGTTACACTACTAAACTAGAGCTTTTCAATTTATCTGTTACACTACTAAACTAGAGCTTTATAATTTATCTGTTACACTACTAAACTAGAGCTTTATAATTTATCTGTTACACTACTAAACTAGAGCTTTCCAATTTATCTGTTACACTACTAAACTAGAGCTTTATAATTTATCTGTTACACTACTAAACTAGAGCTTTATAATTTATCTGTTACACTACTAAACTAGAGCTTTATAATTTATGTGTTACACTACTAAACTAGAGCTTTCCAATTTATCTGTTACACTACTAAACTTGAGCTTTTCAGTTTATCTGTTACACTACTAAACTCATTTATCTCCTCATTCATCTCCCTCATTTATTTATTTATTTATTTATTTATTTATTTATTTATTTATTTATTTATTTATTTATTTATTTATTTATTTATTTATTTATTTATTTATTTATTTATTTATTTATTCATAGACAATAGATACAATGCAGGTAAAAACAACAGGCATTCGCCCAAAACTGCTTTAAACCTTAATTTGGAATACACAGTCTAGAGGTTATGTAAATGATAACTTAATTCACACACTATTTTGAGTCCAAAAAATGTATATACTACATTGAACGTTACTCTTCAATAGTTTTTTCTCTATAAAGATCTATGAGATGTACTCTGTTCATGAAATGTTATAATCTGTTGCATGAAATGCATTTTCTCTTGTGCATGAAAGAAAGATAGTTTAAATCAGTGGTTTTTTGACAATTTCTTAGTCTTTTTTCATTCCAAAGATAGTTTGTTTGTCTCATACGGATTTTAGTAACTAATTTATCACACTGTAAGCCACTTTTTGTTGAGCTTGGCATTTTTACGGTTATGAATCACTATACAGAGTAAGTCATATGTATGGGAACCCTTCAATAAATTAAAGACTATCGAATCAATCAATCAATCAAATTTATTCGTCGCTAGAAAAATATTAATCCTCAATACAAAGTTGACAAAGAAAAATATTCATCAATATTTAAATATACACGAAAAACAACTCTGTCAAAACAAAATAACATGTTTGTCACTATTGTAGATATAATACTGTAACTTCCAGGATAAGTTATTGGTCAAATACTCTACCTTTTAACGTACAACTGAATTTCAACTTATGAAGGGGTGACTTAGCGGTTGTAATTCGAATATTTTAAATGTAAACACCCATTGTGTAGTTCATCGTTTTAAAGGGCTTCTCAAAACGAGAAAGATGACATCAATAAAAATGTTTCACTTTTTGTTTAGTTGAGAAGTTGATATTGTGGTAATTATTCATATTGAATGAAAAAGACTAAGAAATTGTCAAAAAACCACTGATTTATTGATAATTAGAAAGACCGGTTTCGGTTATTACACCATTGTCAATCTCTGATAAACTCAATCAGAGATTACAGATGGTTTATTGATAATTAGAAAGACCGGTTTCGGTTATTACACCATTGTCAATCTCTGATAAACTCAATCAGAGATTACAGATGGTTTATCAGAGATTGACAATGTGTGTAATAACCGAAACCGGTCTTTCTAATTATCAATAAATCAGTGGTTTTTTGACAATTTCTTAGTCTTTTTCATTCAATAAAAATGTTCTATGATACTTTTATCCAAAATGGCAGGCTGATTGAAGTTTTAGTTTTTAAGGAAATGAGGGGTTGTAACTCAAATATTTTAAATGTTAACACCCATTGTGTGGTACATCATTTTAAAGACCTTCTCAAAACGAGAAAGATGACATCAATAAAAATGTTCTATGATACTTTTATCCAAAATAGCGGCTGATTGAAGTTTTAGTTTTTAAGGAAATGAGGGGTTGTAACTCAAATATTTTAAATGTTGACACCCATTGTGTGGTACATCATTTTAAAGACCTTCTCAAAACGAGAAAGATGACATCAATAAAAATGTTCTATGATACTTTTATCCAAAATGGCGGCTGATTGAAGTTCGAGTTTTTAGAGAAATAATTGATAAATTTTTCATCGATTTTTGTTCGTACGGTATTTTGCCGTCCTTATAAATTCTATTAGATTAAACCGATGATTTCAAACAGATGATGTTTGTCAAGTCCCGTTTAATCTGATAGAATTCATAAAGACGGCAAAATATCGTACGAACAAAAATCGATATGTGTGTGTGCAGGGATCTAGAGTTCTCTTTTGTATCTGTAGATTAAATTTACTGATACTGTTTTCTTTCTGTGTATATGTTTTCTGTATTCATCAGTCAATTTTGTAAAGTTTTTTTTCGTATATTATTTATAAAAATACAGGGTTATCATAAAAGAATGGTGCGGTTTCAAACATTGTTTAAAGAAAAAACCAAATTATACTTACAGTTATTTTTTATTTACCTAATTTGTCGTCTGAAACAGTTTTTTTACATGATTAATAACTTTCAATAAGTGCGCCCTTAGTCGCTCGACAAATGTCCAAACGATAATAAATTTCTCTCTTAACATTCGATAACATTTCTTCGATTATGATTGTCATTGGTTCTTTAATCCTGTTTTAAAGTGGTTCAGTTCGCGATTTCTTGTGAATAAACAATGTTTTTGATGTAAATTTACAAGAAAAAATCTACCTGAACCACTTAAAAACAGGATTAATGAAGCAATGACAACCATAACCAATGAAATGTTAGCGAATGTTTGCAGAGAAATCGATTCTCGTTTGGATATTTTGTCGAACGACTAAAGGCGCACATATTTAAATTTATCAATTATGTAAAAAACTGCCTGAGACGACAAATTAGATGAATAAACAACATCAACTGTAAGTAATTTGGTTTTTCTTTAAACCATGTTCGAAACCGCACCATTCTTTTATGATAACTCTGTACATTGTTGGTTTTGGTGATAAATCTAACCAGTAATTGGATCTATACCCTAAAAATAAATAAGTCATCATTCACAATATTAAGTTAAATGTTGTTTAAATGTTAACAGTAATTAATGTAATATTGCTCGCCATGTATAGAAGTACACAGCATTAGTTACCGGTACTGCTTCCTTAGAAGGCTTTAAAACGGGAGTTCTGATCAGGAATAACTAGTTATTATGATATTAACAGCGAATAATTCTCGGCCTTCAGTCAAGTTGTCAGTTAGGATTAATTTTTTTCAACAAAGTCAGCCATAATAACCAATGTTGTTCTCCTTTTCTATGGTCTTCACACCTAATTACTTGCAAATTAGGTGGTAATCAATGCTACATAATTATTGAAAAATACTGAATAATTAAATATCAACAGAAGTCAAATCAAATCAAATTGTCTATCCACTCAAAATATTTTTAAAAATTTACAAAAGTGAAATAGAACAATTGATAGATTTTTTATTGATTCATACAATAAGTACATCATCAAAAATGAAAGGGAGGGAAAAATAAGGTAACCTTGTGCTACTCCTCTCTCAAATTTAGATAAGGTTACACATAGTCCAAAATAGGAGTTCTAGTCTCATACTAAATCGTTGTGGATATTTTTAATGAAGTGCGATATTATTATTTATTTTCTATGGTACTTGTTATGCTATCAAATATGTCTTTAAAGATCGTTCTGTGAACCTTTAATTTGTCTGTGAGCCTTTCTATGTTTGTTTATTCATTCAATTATTTATTTATTTAGACAGATGGAATTAAATAGAGAATGCATTTATTCAAATGCTAATTAATATATAATTATTATTTAACGAAAATCCTGAATAAATGCTGTGAAGCAATTGGGAGGTACCGGGTTCGATTCCCGGGCTGGCAACTAATTTTTGGATAGTAGTTCTCATCGAATTTCCATCTAGCTTTTACCCTGTTGTCAATGTCTGCAGTAGCAGAGGTCTTCGTGTGATTTGCAGCATTTATTCAGGATTTTCGTTAAATAATAATTATATTTATTTAGACATGTACAGTTATTTATTTATTCATTCATTTATACATTGATAGATATAATATCATTGTCAACTATGAATGATTGGGAGAGGAACAACAGGCTTGAAGCCCAAAACTGTTCCTTTGCCAAATTTATATAGAAATCGTCCAAAAATAGGTTATGTTTACACTTCATTATTTTGTCCAATTTTGAGTCCAAAATATATAAACTAATGCCCAAAACTGTCACTTTTCAAATTTATACCACAATCCAAATTAAAATCTAGGTCAAGCCACTATTACGCATTATTTATTTGTATCAAATAAATGAATAAAGTGTCTCAATAAAGTTCTATAAACACATCTATAGTTTTTATTTTAATTTCCTTATTTTTAATACTAGTTCATTATGGTTTATTCAAACTTAAATAACCATATTTCATTACTTTTAATTCGAATATTACTTTACATAGATGAAAATAAATTGAAAGTAGCATTTGTTCAAATGCTAATTAATGAGTAATTATTATTAAACGAAAATCCCAATCAAATTATGTAAATTACCCCGAAAACTTTTGCTACTGCAAATATTGACAACAGGGTGAACAGCTAGATGGAAATTCGAGAGCGCTACTATGCACAAATTGTTTGACTGTCCTTCTGACTAATTTGTAAATCACCCCGAAGACTTATGCTTATTATTTGTCTGATGACCAATAATGTTTGTATAGTAGCGCTCATCGAATTTCCATCTAGCTGTTTACCCTGTTGTCAATATTTGCAGTAGCAGAAGTCTTCGGGGTGATTTACAATATTTAATTGAGAATTTTGTTGAATAATTATTATTACTTTATTCCATTTAAGGCTGTGCAAAGGCTAAAAATAAACTTTCTACTGGTGATATTTTTCAAAGTTTTTCGATTCGTATATCATCAAGCAATCAGAATGAAAAAGTTTTCTCAGGAAAACATTTTTTTCGATCAATACTTTTTGAGATATGAGCGCCTAAAGTTTAAATTTTTGGGACAGAACATTTCAAATTCGGTAAGATATAAATCCATGAGATTCAGGGATTGATTTTTCATGGCATTGCTGAATCTATTAAAACAAAATTTTTTTGAAAATATAAATTTTTGATAAAGTTACCGTATTCAATTTACCAAAAATAATTCAACAAAAAGTTATTTTTGGTCGTCTCTAGTAAATTGAATAACTTTATCAAAAATTGATATTTTCAGAAAATTTTTGTTTTAATAGATTAGCAATACCATGAAAAATCAATCCTCTGAATCTCATGGATTTATATCTTACCGAATTTGAAATGTTCTGGCCCAAAAATTTAAACTTTAGGCGCTCATATCTCAAAAAGTAATGATCGGAAAAAATGTTTTCCTGAGAAAACTTTTTCATTCTGAGAGCTTGATGATATACAAATCAAAAAACTTTGAAAAATATCACCAGTAGAAAGTTTAATTTTAGCCTTTGCACAGCCTTAAGTGATACTTATTTATTAAAATAATACTTATCAATTTTAATTTATTTTATTCGAATCTTATATCATTCTAGAGAGTCTCTTTTGTTGGTATTTAATCAACAAAGTGTTTTCCTGCAAGGCCACACTCTCAATTAATTAGTTTGTTATTTTCGCCAGGAATAAGCTCCAAGTTGTTTATCCGCAACTGAATACCGGTATTTTACTTGAAAAAATATCTGACTTTACCCGTATCTCTTGAGCCCGGTTAGTTACAGCAATTTCTTGTTTGCATTACCTCTCCATCAAATCCGAATAAATGAATACAGATCTGATCTCTCTCATGTAACCACTCTATAGTGAGGTCCACGTTATAATGGCAGTGGAGAAGGATAGGAGAACAACGTTGCCGATCCTCTGTCTTGTCAGACGGTAGCTGATAAATGTTTATTGATGTAATATTAACTGTTCATTCTCGTTTAAAATAATCAATTATATCATTAGGGGTATTCACAATGTTGTTTCAGCCAGCTAAAGAGCTTTTTGATAACTCTGAATATTGTGAATGCCCCATCTAAAACAATCTGCTATTAGCTAACTGCAGTAGCGATCAAAGCGGATAATTTGTGTAACTTAAAGTTAGTTTGAAAAAGTAAGATTATAAACATATGGCTGCCGTTTTAACAGAGATAGCTAGAGTTAGCGGACTCAAACCTGCGCTATCTGCTATCTTGTCAGTTAATTTTTTTCTTACGTATCACTATACATAGCATTGAGTTAACACAGACTTAGCAAATAGCTGGAGTTAGCAAATAGCTCAACTTAGCCAGCTTACTTCAACATTGTGAATACCCCTATTATTAAACAAAAATCCAAATTGAATGCTGCAATTCACCCCGAAGACCTCTGCTACTGCAGATATTGACAACATGGCAAACAGCTAGATGGAAATTCGAATTGCAGCATTCAATTTGGATTTTCGATTAATAATAATTAATTCATTAGAATTTGAATGATTGCAATATCTCAGTAATTTCCATCTGTAATCAATTATGTTTTATTAAGCAATAAATTATATTTTTCAATAATTTCATAATGAATTTTCATAACTAAGATGAAATATTTTGTTAATTAATTATCAATTCTACATTATTGAAAGAGGATCTGGTAACAGAGCAAAGCGAGAAAGAGATAGCGCTATCTGCTTTGTTGAATGATAGACAAGGATAGCAATACCGTTGCTAATCAAACACTGCCATTATAACGTGGATCTCACTATAGAAGGTTTTTCGGTTGCATAACATGCTACTGGGTGATTTGCAGAAAATCGAGTTCTGCCAATAAAATAGCATGCAATACATTCGCAGTAAAAGGGAAATTTTATCATTTTCTAGCAGGTAACCTGTGCTACGCAAGGGTCTAATGAAGAACTTGACAAACTCTTCTTCTTCTTCTTCTACTACTTCTTCTTCTTCTTCTTCTTCTTCTTCTTCTTCTTCTTCTTCTTCTTCTTCTTCTTCTTCTTCTTTTCTCTCTTCAATTTTTATCAACTACCAAAAGCTCTTACAGGCCTGTTGACTTTATCACGTACAACGTTTATCCATTTCAAGAATATCCCTCACATCTTTGAAAAGAGATCACTTTATCTGCAATGCAAAAAACCTTTTTTTAGTAGGCCTACACTAAAGTTGTACTAATTTTTGCAACAGCTTTCCATTAAAAATTTTAGAAACAATTGAACAAACATTACAAGAATACACTATTTTCAAAAGATTTCATTCTATCTGCTAAGCAAAAAGGCTTAGTGCCGGTTGCACAACGGCCGGTTAAATTTTAACCGTGATCAATTCCACGAGAACCAATCAGAGAAGTCGTCTTTTCAAAAACGCATTCTCTGATTGGTTCTCGTGGAATTAATCACGGTTAAAATTTAACCGGCTGTTGTGCAATCGGGCCTTTGCATTGAACCTAAATTTGGTTGCGAATTTTTTAACCGTTTCCCATTAACAATTCCAGGATCAATTGAATGAATTTTACAAGAATACACAATTTAAAAAATAAATAACCAAGAAAATAAATTATTCTATCTGCAAAGCAAAAGAGTTAAAATTAAAATTTATATTATTGTATAAAATACTATAATCATAATACAATTATGGCATTGGAGAAAAAAAGGATGAGCCTGTACTATTTCTCTCCAAAAGTTTTGATAAAATGTTTATGTTGTCCAAAAGTTAAGGTTATGTAATCATACACTGCTTTGTCACTTGATTTTCGATCAAAATTAAACTTGGTGACAATCTTTTGCCACAGTTTTCCATTAGAAGAGTCTGTCCCGGCTGCCTGAGAAGCAGTCGTTAGGTCATGTCAGAGGCCCTGAAATTGATCAGTTGCGACCTGAAAACTCTGACACCAGACCTGAGCAAGCCAAGTCACACGATATTATTATTATTAGAAGAGTGAGTTACAATTTAACACATCATCTTCTATCTGCAAAACAAGATGACTTAGCATTAAAATTAAACTTGAGCGAATTTTTGCAACCGTTTCTCATTAGAGTGATTTGCAATTTAACACATCATCTTTGAAAAGAGATAGTTCCATCTGCAAAGCAAAAATTCAAATTCATTCATTTCCTCTCCAATGATACAAACATGTTTGAATAATAGTAACAAAAATATAGAGAATATCCTCCACATGGGCCATGATGCTTGTGTGCGAAGAAGAGTCTGAATTGATTCATCTCATTTGTGTAGAGATAATATTATTAAAACTAAACTTGATGGCAAATTTTTGAACCATTTTTCCATTAGAGTTACTATTTGATACATCATCTTTGAAAATGAATAATGCTATCTGCAAAGCTAAAGTGGTTAGCATTAATACCAAACTTGAGCGAACTTCTGCAACCGTTTCCCATTAAGAATTTGAACAATTTGGTATTAAAACTAAACTTGATGGCGAATTTTTACAATAGTTTTCCATTAGAGTTACAATTTGATACATCATCTTTGAAAATGAATAATTCTATCTGCAAAGCTAAAGTGGTTAGCATTAATACCAAACTTGAGCGAACTTCTGCAACCGTTTCCCATTAGGAATTTGAACAATTTGGTAGCAATTTTTTGCAACGATTTTCCATTAGACTAAGTTACAATTTGAGGATGAGACGCTCCGTTTTACACGCGTATTATGTAACTTATTAAGTTGTCCACTACCTGTTGATGCATCCAGGGTCAAGATATTTTCTTAGTCTGTTAAGTTGGCTGAACGGCATGCGAGAGAGAGTGAGTGAGAGCGTAAGAGAGAGAAAGGGTGGTTACATAACTGGCGTTTTAGCGGACAAGCAATCACGGCTTCCCCAACGCCTATCGCCTAACCGGCGTCAGTCCATGTTCGGTCTCTCGTGAAGCTAGTCGTTCAGTTTCTTGTCGTGTCAGTCGGAGAAGTGTTCTTTATGCGAAAAGCCGGTCGATATCCTAACGCCTAGTTTAGTCACAGTACAAACCGTCGTTTGTGGTTGTATCTTCAGTAATTTGTGACAGTAAAAACTGTAGTTTATGATTATATCTTCAGTAATTTGTGAGATTATTCGTTATCTTCTAGTTTAGTCACAGTACAAACCGCCGTTTATGATTATATCTTCAGTAATTTGTGAGATTATTTGTTATCTTCAAGTTTAGTCACAGTACAAACCGCCGTTTATGATTATATCTTCAGTAATTTGTAAGGTTATTCGTTATCTTCTAGTTTAGTCACAGTACAAACCGTCGTTTGTGGTTATATCTTCAGTAATTTGTGAGGTTATTGTAATCTTCTACTTAATCACTACAAACCGTCGTTTGTGGTTATATTCTTCAGTAATTTGTGACTGTACAAACTGTGGTTTATGATTGTATCTTCAGAAATTTGTGAGGTTATTAGGTATCTTCTACTTAATCACTACAAACCGCCGTTTATGATTATATATTCAGTAATTTGTAAGGTTATTCGTTATCTTCTAGTTTAGTCACAGTACAAACCGTCGTTTGTGGTTATATCTTCAGTAATTTGTGACAGAACAAGCTGATTGTTTGTTTCTTCAGTAATTTCTGAGGTTATTTGTAATCTTTTACTTAATCACTATGTGTATTAAGAGTGTCCAATGGTGCTTGTTTAGTGTTATTTTATAGACCGGCTTCCAACAAAATTCGTGAAGTATGTCATTATTTCTTCAGTAATATGTGATATTTTACTTGCTCACTTCATGCATTTATTTCTTTAGTAATTTGTGATTTTTCACTTGTGATGTTAGTTCACAAGTAAATAAGAGGATTACAACTAGTTATGCTTGCTAGGTATGCAACTGGATTATCATTCATGCAGGAGAGATAATAATGTTTCATTTCATGTAATATTTCATTTATTCCCCATAAATTACCATATAGAATTCACAAACAAGATCAAAATATTCAATTATTTGACTGAATAACAATACTTATTTGTTGACAGGAATAATATCTAAATAATTTTATCAAAACATCATTTTCATTAATAATTATTATTAAACGAAAATCCAAATTAAATGCTGTAATTCACCCCTAAGACGTTTGCTACTACAAATATTGACAACAGTGTAAACAGCTAGATGGAGCTAGCTAGCATTCCTGACCGGCAATTAGCAGGTACTGGGTTCGATTCCCGGGCTGACAAATAATTTTTGAATAGTAGTGCTCATCGAATTTCCATCTAGCTGTTTACCCTGTTGTCAATATTTGCAGTAGCAGAAGTCTTCGGGGTGATTTACAGCATTCAATTTGGATTTTCGTTTAATAATAATAATAATTAATTCATAAGCATTTGAATAATTGCAATATCTCAGTAATTTCCATTTGTAGATCATTTTCATTTTTGGTATACATTTTTGAAAATAGTTTGAATTACCTTCCGAAAAAATAATCAGCCTTACATGGCAATATAAATTATTAATTTATAATACTGTATATAAATATTATACAATATAATATATAATTATTTCCTTACAGATAATAATAAATACTATAATAAAATGTCATCCTTCTAATAAACATAAATTGAGATAGAATAATCAATCTTTTGATTATTTGTTGTCACCTTAATTGCAGTACTGATGATTTGCCTATCAACCATCAGCTCTAGAAAATCTAAAAAAGCAATAAGTTGAAGGTATAAAAGTAGTATAGGGTTTAATTACATAAATACATAATTCCTGTCATGGAAAATTGGAACCATGAATGAAAAATCTTGAAAGAAGATATTGTTATGGATAGAATGATTTTTCGTTAGATGTCAAATTGAATTCAATGCGATTCTATGATTAATATTGCTATAAATAGTTTATTGTCCGAGCGAATTGAGGTCTAAGATTCAAGTCGACGGTTTGGCATTTCTCTTCTTCTTCTTTCTCTCTGCCCCGGTGTGCCTCACAGCGTCGGGGTAGCCTCGGACAACCGCCTCCAGGTGTCGCGATCCGCAGCCAGCCTCCTCATCTGCCCCACAGTCTTCCCTCTCTCCTCTCCCAATCTTCTAATGTGTTCATCATACGAGTACCGGGGACGTCCTCTCTTCCGTCTGCCTCCTACAACCACATTTGCGTACTGTTTCACTTTCCTCTCATCGTCCATCCTCTGTACGTGACCCCAATATCCTAATTGCTTTCTGTCGATAACTTCTTTTACATCTTTCATTCCAATTTCCTCCCTGATGCGGTCACTCCTTACTCTGTCTCTCAACGTCCTCCCAGCCGTTCTTCTATGGCACTTCATTGCCACTGCCCTTACTCTACTCATATGCTGTGTCTTCATGGGCCAACTTTCCACCGCATACAGAACTATAGGCTCTATTATACTTTTATAGACCCTATTCTTCACCATAGTACCCACTTCTTTTTTCCCGAAAATACAGTCTTTGGTACCATAGTAAGCCCGGCTAGCCTTGTTGATTCTGTTTCTCAGTTCTTCATCCAGTTTTCCATCTTCATTTATAATGGTGCCAAGGTACTCGTATGATTTTACTTGTTCCATCTGCCGCCCCTCCACTTCTATTATCACTCTCTCACCTTCAGTTCCATTCACCACCATCACCTTGCTCTTATTGATATTCAGTTCCATACCTTTCCTCTTGATCTCTTCATTCCATTCGATTACAGCTGCTTTTAGTTTCCTTTCCGAGTCAGCAATCAGAACTATATCGTCCGCGAACAGTAGAGCTTGAGCGAAAATGGGCCTTAAATTCCAGTGTCCGACTGTCATTCTCCCCGTTCTTCGTTTGCAGATTTTATGGATTTCATCCATTACCATGGTGAATAATAGTGGACTCAAGCTGTCCCCCTGTTTTATCCCCCTTCTCATTTGCAGAGGTCCTGATATCTGTCCACACGTTCTAACCACTGCAGTGACATTATTGAAGACACTTTTAATAGCACGCTGTAATTTTTGTGGCACATTCTTAGCAGCCAATGTCTCCCATAAGGCTTCTTTTGATACTGTATCAAATGCGGCTCTCAGGTCCAGGAACGCCAGATATACTTGCTTGCCTTTTTCAATAGATTTTGAGCAGATCGATCTTATTGAGAAGATGTGGTCTTGCGTCTGCCTGCCAGGCCTAAATGCACACTGTTCCTCCTCTAGCTGTTCTTCCACCACACTTCGCAGTCTTTTCTCTAATATTCGAGTGTACACTTTACATACCACTGAAGATAAGCAAACTGCTCGGTAGTTTTCACAATCAGTGGTATTTCCTTTTTTGTGGAGTGGAACTATAATATTTTGTTCCCATTCTTTTGGAATTGTACCTTGTTCCCAAACCTGCTGCAATAACTCAGTGAGTCTATCTAAGAGACATTCACCCCCTTTCTTCAAATATTCAGCTTGAATATTATCAATTCCTGCTGCTTTCCCATTCTTTAGCCTTTGAACAGCCTCCCTCACCTCATCCTTTGTTATTCCAGCATCCATCTGATGTACTTCATGAGCATTGTCATCCAACTCCAAATTCACTTCTTGCACCACCCTATCTTCATTGAACTTGTCTTCAAAAAATCTCTTAATGTTTAAATGTTTATATGTTGCGCATTTACGCCGAAACGCGGTAATAGATTTTCATGAAATTTGACAGGTATGTTCCTTTTTTAATTGCGCGTCGACGTATATACAAGGATTTTGGAAATTTTGCATTTCAAGGATAATATAAAAGGAAAAAGGAGCCTCCTTCATACGCCAATATTAGAGTAAAAATCTGGTGTGGCGCACTCACACAACTTTCCTTGCCGTTATGAAAATTGATCACCTGACGCTAGTGTTCACGCGCATCTCAAGTCTACTAATTCTAAGATCTGAGCCAGCTGGTGACAGGGCAATAGCGCTGCAGACACACGAAGTCTGCTATCTCTCCATAGTGAATGATTTAATAGAATCAACAGTTGCCAACAGTTAGCAATTGAATAATCTTATTTTCTCGAATTTCGAGCTTATTTTCAATTTTTGGTAAAAATGTTACTGGACATTAACTGTAGAGATTTTTATGCTCAATCTTTTCCACTTAAAATTCTAAGTTTAAATTGTATCTGAAGCCTTATAATTGGGAATCTGAAATCAAACTTTGCATAGATGCTTCTGAAATTTTTACAGATATGGGACTTGTGGCAGTTGGTAGAGCTTATCAATGTCTTTTTGAGGTATGAATTTGATCGAAATCGTTGGAGCCGTTTTTGAGAAAATCGCGAAAAACCCTGTTTTTGACAACATTTTTGCCATTTTAGCCGCCATCTTGAATTGCATTTAATCGAAGTTGTTCGTGTCGGATCCTTATAGTGTAAGGACCTTAAGTTCCAAATCTCAAGTCATTCCGTTAATTGGGAGATGAGATATCGTGTACACAGACGCACATACCACACACACACACACACACACACACACACACACACACACACACACACACACACACACATACACACACACACACACACACATACAGATCAATATCCAAAAACCACTTTTTTGGACTCAGTGGACCTTTAAACGTATAGAAATTCAGAAATTGAGGTACCTTAATTTTTTTCGGAAAGCAATACTTTCCTTACCTATGGTAATAGGGCAAGGAAAGTAAAAAGGAGCCTCCTTCATACGCCAATATTAGAGTAAAAATCAGACTATAAAATTATTCATCATAAATCAGCTGACAAGTGATTACACAGATGTGTGGAAAAGCCAGTCTATTGCTGTATTTCTATAAGGTCTATAGTTTCAATCAGGTACTTGTGGATGAGAATACTGCGTGAGGTCTACTGTTCACAGAACCACTAATAATAAGACATATTGAGTTGGATTCGCCCATAACAGTGACAGTAGAAATATATTTAAATACATAAATAAAATAATTATTTCATTATTTCCCTTTGATTTCTAATTAGACCATTTCCACTCATCCCGGCCGAGTGAGCATGAATCATGCCATTAGAAAATTTATCTCCATTAATGTTTATTGGAAAGATAGCAATAAAGTTTTAGTACAGTATTTATTATATGTAGATAGCCATGCTTAGCTGATTGTTTCTCCAGCTTCCAGCCTTCTATTTTAGTGAGGCTATTCATACTTTTCGTTCTAACAATACTCAGTGCCGTTTGCACATTGACAGTTTAAACTAAATTTCATTCTAAACTGGATTGAATCCATATCAAGTCTCTTTTGTTGACCGAGCGAAGTGAGGTCTAAAGGTGCGTACAGATATACGCACCGCGAACATGAGCAGTTCACTTTTAATCAGCTGAAGCCAAGCTTTTTCTATCTGTATCTTACCGTTTCTGTAAAAATACAGATATAGTCAGCTGATTAAAAGTGAATTGCTCATGTTCGCGGCGCGTATATCTGTACGCACCTTAAGATTCAAGTCGACGGTTTGGCATTTCTCTTAATGTTTAAATGTTTATATGTTGCGCATCTACGGCGAAACGCGGTAATAGATTTTCATGAAATTTGACAGGTATGTTCCTTTTTAAATTGCGCGTCGACGTATATACAAGGTTTTTGGAAATTTTGCATTTCAAGGATAATATAAAAGGAGAAAGGAGCCTCCTTTATACGCCAATATTAGAGTAAAAATCAGACTATAGCATTATTCATCATAAATCAGCTGACAAGTGATTACACAGATGTGTGGAAAAGCCAGTCTATTGCTGTATTTCCATAAGGTCTATAGTTTCAATCAGGTACTTGTGGATGAGAATACTGCGTGAGGTCTACTGTTCACAGAACCACTAATAAGACATACTGAGTTGGATTCGCCCATAACAGTGACAGTAGAAATATAATAAATAAAATAATTATCTCCTTATTTCCATTTGATTTCTAATTAGACTATTTCCAGTCATCCCGGCCGAGTGAGCATGAATCATGCCATTAGATAATTTATCTCAATTTATTAATGTTTATTGGAAAGATAGCAATAAAGTTTTAGTACAGTATTTATTATATGTAGATAGCCATGCTTAGCTGATTCTTTCTCCAGCTTCCAGCCTTCTTTTTAAGAGAGGCTATTCAAACTTTTTGTTCTAACAATACTCAGTGCCGTTTGAACATTGACAATTTAAACTAAATTTCATTCTAAACTGGATTAAATTCATATCAAGTCTCTTTTGTTGACCGAGCGAAGTGAGGTCTAAGATTCAAGTCGACTGTTTGGCATTTCTCTTAATGTTTAAATGTTTATATGTTGCGCATTTACGGCGAAACGCGGTAATAGATTTTCATGAAATTTGACAGGTATGTTCCTTTTTAAATTGCGCGTCGACGTATATACAAGGTTTTTGGAAATTTTGCATTTCAAGGATAATATGAATGGAGAAAGGAGCCTCCTTCATACGCCAATATTAGAGTAAAAATCAGACTATAGAATTATTCATCATAAATCAGTTAGTTGTCTAGTGAACTATAATACTAAGGTGCGTACAGATGTACGCGCCGCGAACATGAACAATTCACTTTTAATCAGCTGACTATATCTGTATTTTTACAGAAACGGTAAGATACAGTTATATAAAGCTTGGCATCAGCTGATTAAAAGTGAATTGCTCATGTTCGCGGCGCGTATATCTGTACGCACCTCTACCCGTTCAAAACATAAACCATCTTGAAAATATATCTTTCCATCTCGTTAGTAGACAGTTGACTATAATACTACCCGTTCAAAAACATACATCTTGAAATAATGTAGTATCTTTCCATCAACGTTGTAGACAGTATTGCAGCCAGACCTGATAACAGCGCTCACACTCACATTCCGGAACGACACGTCACGGTACGATAGGACAGAAAGCTCTTTGTTTATTTAGGATTTTTTCTAGACATTTTAAATTGATAAATTATTTATTAATTTTTGAGAAAACATAACAACAGGTCAATGTAACTTACTGAGCGCGATATCCACTGTTCACAGAACTACTAGTATAAAAGGAGAAAGGAGCCTCCTTCATATGCCAATATTAGAGTAAAAATCAGACTATAGAATTATTCATCATAAATCAGCTATCTAGTGGACTATAATACTACCCGTTCAAAAACATCGAACATCTTGAAAATGTATCTTTCCATCAACATTAGTAGACAGTTGACTATAATACACCCGTTCAAAAACATACATCTTGAAATAATGTAGTATCTTTCCATCAACGTTGTAGACAGTTGCAGCCAGACCTGATAACAGCGCTCACACTCACATTCCGGAACGACACGTCACGGTACGATAGGACTGAAAGCTCTTTGTTTATTTAGGATTTTTTCTAGACATTTTAAATTGATAAATTATTTATTAATTTTTGAGAAAACATAACAACAGGTCAATGTAACTTACTGAGCGCGAGGTCTACTTTTCACAGAACTACTAGTTGTAATGTGGTTTCGAGTTTAAGCCACCTGGCTGATTAAATTCAGTTTGGGCTTTGACTGTACAGACAGCCCTTAGTCGCGATGCGAACTAAAAGCGCATCTTTAATTGCAACTTAACTATCTGAGGCAGTACATTCACCCACAGTGAAAGGAAACGGTCAGTGCGAAAATGAAATTTGCGAATCCAGTGGACTGGCACTAACGAGAAGATTCCACGCCGACTGCGTACGGCATTCAAATTGAAACCTGTTCTTAATCAAGTTTAGTGACAGGATAAGATCGGCAAAGTTTTACTCTCTTTGGTATGCTGAATAGAGAGGGAATGTTGTGCATTGGAGCGTGGTCAGTCGTGTGAAAGAGATAAAAATACACCAACCGTTAACAATAGAAAGTACATACTGCAGTATAGTAAGGCTCAAAGTTAGTAGACATCTGTCTACTAACGTTGAGTGAGACCCACGTTATGATTGCAGTATTTGATTAACAGTGGTGTTGCTATCCTTGTCTATCATTCGACAAAACAGATAGCGCTATCTCCTTCTCGGTTTGCTCTGTTGCCAGAACGTCTTTTAACAATGTAGAATTAATATTTCGAATTAATTTATCAATTTAAGCCATCTGAATTCAAAATTAATAGTTTTAATGTTTATTTTGGACAAAAATTATATAAAAATTGTACAAGTGAAATTCTAACCTTATCTTGGACTTTGTCTCCAATAAATTTGGAAGAAAAATAGCACAAGGACTACCTTATTATTTTATCTTTCAATGTTATTACATTAGTGTCATTTGCATTGTAAATAAATGAAAAAAAATAAATAGTTCATTTACCCTTCTACTACCAAGCGGGATAATTGGACTACCCCAACCCACATTTTGTCTAATTTTTCGTAGATAATGTTGATGTATTTCATTGAAACGTTGAGTACTTGTTAAAAACATAGGCTATCACTTTAGCTATTTTTTTTCTCATAAAATCATTCCGTTCCTCTTGAGTTTGTAATTATTAGCAGATTTATCCTGGGGGTAACTCTATTACCCCACTTGGTATTCCATGTCATACAATCTTTAATTTTCTATATTTCATCCATCATTAGAATAAAATAAGATATGAATTTAATGTTCAATTTTTATTTTATTGCCAAACCTAATTCATAATGATCACTTAAAATCTAAATTGGAAAAATTTGCTTCTCTATAACCATAATTTAATTATTTGACAACATTTCTCCTACAAAAATATGATAGAACTTTTTGTGTAGTTGAGAAGCTGATATTGTGGTAATTATTCATATTGAATGAAAAAGACTAAGAAATTGTCAAAAAACCACAGATTTATTGATACTTAGAAAGACCGGTTTCGGTTATTACACCATTGTCAATCTCTGATGAACAGTTTATGATTGACAATCTATGACAAACATCAGATTGACAATGGATGGTGTAATAACCGAAACCGGTCTTTCTAATTATCAATAAATATGTGTTTTTTGACAATTTCTTAGTCTTTTTCATTCAATATGATAGAATGCTCAATTTTGTTGTCCTGTCAGTTTTTGATTGAAAACATATTTTTCAACAGAAGAAATTTATTTTTAATTATATTAGTAGTTTAAGTAATGCATTTGATCGATAAATTGAAGGGAAAAAAATATAAAATAATTATATAAACAGAAATCTTGTTGGGGTAACCCAGTTACCCCATTTGGAATTTCGTGTATGTGAAAAACGTTGGTAGTAGAAGGGTTAACAAAATATTCTATCTTAATCATGTAAATCCATTATGAAATTATTGAAAAATATCATTTCTTGTTTAATAGAATATAATCGATTATTTTAAACGAGAATGAACAGTTAATATTACATCAATAAACCTGTATCAGCTACCATCTATAGAAGGCATTGACAAGACTGAGGATCGGCAACGCTGTTCTACTATCTATCTCCACTGCCATTATAACGTGGACCTCACTTAGGCCCACTGTGAGAAGGATATTATTGGTTCATTGGCCGTATCAAAATGTGTTTTTGGTGTAGGCTGTACGCAATCCGTTTATCCACGGTATGAACTTGAAATTATTGGAATCGGTGAAAGAAGTTTCGCAATTGCCGTGATAAATTGAATTAGCCTCTAGGAAGGACGTAACAGGCAAAGTAGTGAAACCCATAGTGAGTTATAATGGCAGTGGAGAAAGATAGGAAAACAACGTTGCCGATTCTCTGCCTTGCCACTGACTTCTATAAAGGATAGCTGATACTGGTATATCTGATGTGAAATTAACTGTTCATTCTTGTTTGAAACGATCAATTCTTTATACTTCATTTGTCAAGAGAAATATTTTTTAATAATTGTATAAAAATTTTCATAATAATTGAGATTAAATTTTGTTATCAATTATATTTCTACACTGTTAAAAACGATCAGGCAACATTTCAGAGCTAGAAAAGCCTAGCACTATCTGTTGAATGAAAGATTAACTGTTCTTGTGAAAATTGATGAATTATATTTTATTTGTCAAGAAAATATATTTTCAAATGATTGAATAATATATTTTCATAATTGAGATTAAATATTTTCAAATACAGTACACTAACAATATTCAGTTGAAATATGAGCTAGACTGCATCCTAATAGAAATGGATCTACTCTTCTTATCATCTTAAAAGTAATTCAATTTTTCTTTTTCAAAGGGTTCACACAGAATTCTATTTGTAACATCAGTTTGAAATAAAATAATTGTGGATCTATTCCTTCACAAAGTTAATCTACCTTACCTTCGTAGTTATATTGGTATTTTATTATTTATTTATTTAATAATTGAGAATTACACAACTTACAGAAAAGTACCACAGTCTCACGTCCAAAACGTGAAAACGTGAGTCCAAATATATCAAGGTTATTTGTGTCAAATAAATATAATATAAAAAATCTGGTGTGGCGCACTCACACAACTTTCCTTGCCGTTATGAAAATAGATCACCTGTTGCAAGTGTTCACGCTCATCTCAAGTCTACTTATAAACGAAGATCTGAGCCAGCTGGTGACAGGACAATAACACTGGAGACATACGAGGTCTGCTATCTCTTCATAGTGATTCATTTGATAGGATCAACAGTTGACAACACTTTTTGCAATTGGATAATCACATTTTCTCGAATTTTGAGCTTATTTTCAATTTCAGGTGAAAATGTTACAAGACATTAATTGTAGAGGTTTTCATGCTCAATTTTTTTGTTTAAATTGTATCTGAAGCCTGATAATTGGGAATCAAAAATCAAACTTTGCATAGATGGGGCGGAGCTCCTGAAATTTTTACAGATATGGACTTGTGGCAGTTGATAGAGCTTATCAATGACTATTTTAGGTATGAATTTGATCAAAATCGTTGGAGCCGTTTTCGAGAAAATCGCGAAAAACCCTGTTTTTGACAACATTTTCTCCATTTTAGCCGCCATCTTGAATTGCATTTGATCGAAATTGTTCGTGTCGGATCCTTATATTGTAAGGACCTTACGTTTCAAATTTCAAGTCATTCCGTTAATTGGGAGATGAGATATCGTGTACACAGACGCACATACACTCATACACACACTTTTTTGGACTCAGGGGACCTTGAAACGTATAGAAATTAGAAATTGGGGTACCTTAATTTTTTTGGAAAGCAATACTTTTCTTACCTATGGTAATAGGGCAAGGAAAGTAAAAATATATGCCAATATGTAATGAGCTTCATGGGATCTATTACTGTGTAGGTTATGTTACATTGATTTCTAGAAGTTGTTACTTAGCAAGAATAACTAAAATCTTCTTACTTTCTTACTTACTTCCAATCTTACATTCTCTTTCTATGAAAAGGAATAAATGTTAATATTTTGGTGATATAAGAGTTAGGAAAAAGAAATATATGATTAACAGTTGCAAGTGATTTCATTTTGAAATCATAGGCATTTAAATAATAAAATATTTAGGTACTAAATAGAGAAGTTGATAGAAATATGCAGTCAGCTAAGTGTGATGTACGTTGAAGTTGTAATTTTATTCAAAATTCATTAATTTTTTCAAGTAAATACAGTTTTAATTCGTTTTTTAGAACGTTTTGGATTTTGAAGCATAACTAGACTTCTTACTTACATCTGAACTTTACCATTCTCTTCGATAGTCTTCTTACTTCTGAACCTTGCCATTCTCTTCCATAAAAAGTCAACAATTTAGTGATATTAGTTTTAAAAAGTGAACGATATTATCAACAGTGCAAGTGATGTGAAAAGTTCAATTTTATTTTGCGCAAATGTGTTGATATGTTACAAAGAGTTTTGTCGCAAAATAAAGTGAACGATGAGCCAGATTCAGCATTTGACGCGTGCACTTACTTCGTTAATGATGTCGAAATGGGTGAGTAGTATTCGGAATTAGATTGAAATAATCTAATGGAAAATAAATTGATTTGAATTTGAATTTATAATCACTTTACCACTTATATGTTATCACCCAATCATAATTGGAGAAAGTCTGGGAAGCCTACTCCAGAATAACCAGTTCATTTGATTTTCCTCAATAAAGGAATCTTCAGAGATATCTAAATAAATAAAAATCGAGCCTCAAATTTTGACATTCAATAACTTTTTTATGTGTGCAACGAATTTGATGATTTCTTTTAGTTGTGTTCGTTATGTTCAGGACCAGGTTTATGGCCTATCAAATTTATAATCCGACTTCAGGACTCTTTCCTACGGTCCTTCAAAGTTTACATGTAATCCTTATGGGAGAAGATTTGTGAGCTGGCCACATACAGAAATAAAAATCAGCTGTTATAATCATTGCGTCATCCAACAGCCGTCGGTAGTTCTGCTTTTCTATTTTCTTTCTACTGGTTCACAAAATTCTAATTCTAATAATAATGCCGTGGTACGAATGACGACCAAACTTGAGTCGTAGAACTCGAAATACTGTAAATTCAGAATATGCACGAGAAAATCAGCAGCAAGGAGATATATCATTCAATTTCCCAGCAAGGAGATATACCATTCAATTTCCGAGCAAGGAGATATACCATTCAATTTCCCAGCAAGGAGATATACCATTCAATTTCCCAGCAAGGAGATATACCATTCAATTTCCCAGCAAGGAGATATACCATTCAATTTCCCAGCAAGGAGATATACCATTCAATTTCCCAGCAAGCTGCATTCAACTATAATTATCTAAAAATACAAACTGCTGAACAACTAACTAAGCACATAGGAAGTCCATATTGAGATATAAATGTAAATACTGATTGTTGGATAATTTTCATAAAAATATAGTGCATCAGATTAAGCTAAGGCTAAGCACACCTGAGGAGGCGCGGCTTGGTGATACAAAGTGTTGATCTTATGGAGATTGCCCAATCACACCGTTGCACGCCATGCCCGATTCAGTGTGTGTGAGTTCGTCCATCCAAAATCCAATAAGCAAGAAGCACCTGAATGCAAAATGCCGTATCGCGCCTCCTCAGGTGTGTATCAAGCTAAACGTTGTCATGAGATGCATTAACTATTTGGCGGTACAAAGTTCGCCAGGCCAGCTAGTATTAACTACAAAAGGGAGTAGCTTGAATAATAAATCACCAATTTATTATCTGTTTAAATATTAATTAATTTATTATCTATTGAAAAGTTGTAGTATGTGAGAGCACCTGGGATACCCCCAGTAGTGTCCCAAGTAAATCAAGTCGACTACTGATAACAGACAGTACTCTGACATAGGTCGTTTATTTTTCAAATATTTCTAGTCGATATTTTGTTAAGGCTGTGCAAATGCTAAAAATAAACTTTCTACTCGCGATATTTTTCAAAGTTTTTCTATTTGTATATCATCAAGCTATCAAAATGAAAAAGTTTTCTCAGGAAATAGTTATTTGTTCAACTAGTGCGCAAAGTGACAGTTTGCTGCACCGAAAGAAACGTTTACGCACGAGCCGTAGGCGAGGGCGGAATGGTCTCTTGAGTGCAGCGGAGGAACTTTGCGCACGTATTTCACATTAAAGTTCTCCTACAGTTACCATTGAATATGAGAAGTGGTTGATTATGGGTAAAATGATGGCTGAAATCCATCAAATGTTTGTCTGTATAATTTTGTTATTAATAACAACTTTAATTTATTTTAAACTTGATAATCCAATTGAAAATTAATAATCGATAATTTACTCAAATTAAAAATTTAATCAATCCAATTAATTTGAAAAATTTTGAGTAAATCTTAATTTCTAAATAATTTTTCAACCAATCAATTTATGAATGAAAAATATTATTTGGAATAATGAATAATTAATAATATTCAAAATGTATAATTTAATGAGTTCTCATTTTTATTTATTTGAAAATCAGAAAAAATATAGATAGAACAAATTTGCATTCAAAATACATGCCAACAATGTCAACAGCTGATTGGGATGGCTGCAAAATAATACGCAAAGTATTAAGAGTACGCAAAGTAATACTTTGCGTACTAGAGCGGAAAAGTGATTCTTTGCGTTCTGTAATCAGTGCAGGAATGGTCACTTTTCAAGGTAACTGTAGGAAAACATTTTTTTCCGATCATTACTTTTTGAGATATGAGCGCCTGAAGTTTGAATTTTTGGGACAGAACATTTCAAATTCGGTTAGAGATAAATCCATGAGATTTAGAGGATGAATTCCTCATGGTACTGTTGATCTAGTAAAATAAGACTTTTCTGAAAATATCAATTTTTGAAAAAGTTATTCAATTTACCAAAAATAACTCAACTTAAAGTTATTTTTGGTTATTTCTAGTAAATTGAATAACTATCTTGAAAATTTATATTTTCAGAAAATGTTTATTTTACTATATCAACAATACCATGAAGAATCTATCCTCTGAATTTCATGGATTTATCTCTTACCGAATTTGAAATGTTCTGTCCCAAAAATTTAAACTTTAGGCGCTCATATCTCAAAAAGTAATGATCGGAAAAAAATGTTTTTCTGAGAAAACTTTTTCATTTTGATAGCTTGATGGTATACAAATCGAAAAAAATTTAAAAATATCGCGAGATAAAGTTCATTTTTAGCCTTTGCACAGCCTTAACTCAAGCCGATTACTGTCGACTACTGTCTATCATTACCGTTTTGATGGGGTGAGAGTGTGAGAACGGCACAGTTTGAGAGACTACCAGCGTCACATAGCTTCACCAAAAACAACTACTAGGACTATCGGCTTGAGTTGACAGTTAAATTTGGAACGCTCTATACCATGGGATATCTTATTGTGCTATCTTCTCACTATGGTATAACTCAGTGTTGTCATTTAATAAAATGAAAAGGGCATTTCATAACTTTTATTGAGCTTGAATAATTTTAGTAGTCCCTATAGAGAAAGAAGAGTATCTACCGTATTTGTGTCTATCTCACTTGTGAAATATGTGTGATTCAATCATAATGAGGTATTGTCAATGATAATATTAATTTGCCTATATTCCTTGTATTAATTATTAATATCGGGGCACCGAGCTTCGCTCGTTATTTATTTTTGACTTTTGATAAACCAAACACAATTCGGATTATTGATTGGGGAAGGACTAACAGCACAGCCCAAAACTGTTTCTTTCCCAAATTTTGATTTATACACTATAAATAGTCCAGAAAGTAGGTTATGTTCTATACACTTGAATTCAGGTTCAATTTTCTGTTTAAACATATGAAAACAAAAATGTTATTATTTAGATTATATAGTCTACAAACCAAATTGAATAACAAAATAACACTCACTAATCACTTGAAATTATTGTCAAATAATGATCAACTTTGAAAATGATGTTATACTCTAGTTTAGGAGGATTATCATGTCATGTCAACAAATCAGATTATGTTGATCAAATCGATTAAATTGTCTAGCTGGATAAAATTTCTCGCTGATTGATTATGATTACACAGCTGGAAATAATTCTGTCTCTCTCCCACACAGGCACACGCATCTTCTGTTATCGAGAGACGACGAAATTATCATCTGTTTTCCAAGGATGAATTATCCTTTTAATGTCGTTCAGCGAGTTTTCCAAAGAATGAGACCTAGTGCAATCGAATCTTTATATCATAAACCTACTATGTTCCAAATTTCGTGAAAATCGTTAGAGCCGTTTTTGATATCCGTAAAACATAAATAACCAGATATAAAAATAGCCAGTTATAAAAATAACCAGATAAAAAATAACCACATAAATATAAATACAGAAATTGCTCGCTTAATATAATAGGATAGGTCTCACTGTGTAAGCCATGTGTAATTCAATTGATCAAATCAAAATCATTTGTCATTACAAAACAAAATTTGTATAACAACGTCAAATACAATTACAATTTGTAAGATTATCAAAGATTTATTAATAATAACGAAAATGCAAATTAAATGCTGTAAATCACCCCGAAGACTTCTGCTACTGCAAATATTGACAACAGGGTAAACAGCTAGATGGAAATTCGATGAGCGCTACTATTCAAAAATTATTTGTCAGCCCGGGAATCGAACCCAGTACCTCCTAATTGCCGGTCAGGAATGCTCACCCATACACCAAACTGACAATATCTCAGTAATTTCCATCTGTAGACTGGCTGACCGCTATGGCTTCGTATGAAATGAGCGCTGCTATCCAGAGATTGTCAGTTTGGTGTAAGGGTAAGCATTCCTGACCGGCAATTAGGAGGTACTGGGTTCGATTCCCGGGCTGACAATAATTTTTGAATAGTAGCGCTCATCGAATTTCCATCTAGCTGTTTACCCTGTTGTCAATATTTGCAGTAGCAGAAGTCTTCGGGGTGATTTACAGCATTTAATTGGGATTTTCGTTTAATGATAATTATTAATTAATTATCATCTGAGCAAATGCAATTTCTTATTTATTCTCATTCAGATTCACGTTTGAGGTAAGGGTATAGAGAGAAGATAGCATAAGAAGATATCCCATGATCTCTGAAAACCATTCAGTTTGGAAGTTTTGTATCAAATTATGGTGCTGTGTATCAAGTTGAGATGATACAGTTTCATATTGTGGTGATACTGTATCATCTATGGAAATACCATAGAGAAAAGATAGCATAAGAAGATATCCCATGATCACTGGAAACCATTCAGTTTGGAAGTTTTGTATCAAATTATGGTGTTGAGATGATCAAGTTGAGATGATACAGTATCATATTGTGTTGATACTGTATCATTAATAATGTAAAGTTGACAACAGAACAGCGTGTCAACTGACTTACGGGCCACTCTGTATTTCAAGAACACTCTCTATACTGTCTGACTGATTCTGTTTCAGTTATTCTGCCATATATTATTTCTTGTATTCACAGTATTTTCAACTGTTTATTAATGTTGATGTTATGTTTGTAGATGCGAGGGAACTGGCGCGACAGAGCTCATACATGGCGTTGCGCGAGGCGGTGGCATCGGCCGATTTGGCGGCAGTGCGCGCCATCATTGCCGACCTGGGTCCCGAGGCAGAACTACTCATCAATATGGCGCCCAGTGGCTCTAACACGCTTCTCTTCATGTCAGTACAACACTTATATAATAGAGAAAATATAGCATAATAAGATATACAGTCGAACCTCTGTATAACGAAGCTGATTATCCCGAGAGAAAATTCGCTGCAGAGAGGTATTCGTTCGTTATTAAGAGATTCTGTCAAGAAATCTGTCACGATCCTATGGATCTTATAATATCGTATCACGGCAGTAAATAAATGAATATGGTACATAAAACATATCATCGCGAAAGTAGATAGGGTACCTATTAGGCCAATATTAATATGGAAATTTGAAAATTCATGCTGTTTGGAAAAAACATGTTTTTTGAATATTTATAGAATGTAATAAGTAAGTAAACTCACCAATTTATTTTCAGAAAGCTTGATTTGTACTATTAGTGGAGTTTAATCAAAGTACATACTCTGTAGCAATATTTTTCAACTCTTTACACTACTATTAGATGGAACGCAAAATACGGTTATTTTGTCAATAACTTCACTATAAATATCAACTTTCCTATTTTTTAATGTTTCAAATTTGAAAAAGTGAGTAATTTTCGGTTCAATTTTGCATTTGAATGAAAAATCATGTTTAAACGACTCACATCTATTCAAACAAACAGTCAGACATGTCTGGTACACTATTTTCCAGTTTTAATCCTTGCCTGATAATTTTGAAAGCCTCTAGAACTTCTTGATCTGACGGATTCTTCTCCTCAGGTTCCGTCACAGCTATCATCATCATAGTCAGCTCAAAGAATTGAAATGTGTGACAAAAGCAAGAATGGGGAAGTTTAGTCGTTCACCTGCCTGGTCTACAATAATGAAAAGTTCTTGGAATTCAATATCCAGTAACTTGCATTCAATTTCCGACTTGTGTTTCACCCTCTATTAACTGTCTACCGCCCTATCTTCCTCCTACCTGAATTGTCATTATTTTTAGTCTATTGACCTTTCTGCTGAAACTAAACAATTCCTTGGAAATAACCGTCTGCTTCCAATACACACTACACTTTGTATGTTGAAGTCAAGAGAAAACTTTGTTGTTGAGAGGTCCGAAATTCTTTACATAGAGGTAAATAAGCAGCTAAAACTCAAAAATGTCATGGGACCAGGTAAAAATTCGTTGTGTAGAGGATTTCGTTATAGAGAGGTTCGACTGTATTTAGAAGATAAATAAGAAGATATCTCATGGTATAGGGCGTTAATGTTTCAAATTTCAAGCAGAGTTTTTGTATACTGAAGCCCCGATTACTGTCGACTTTAGTAAAGGAGGAAATTCATATGTCTACAGATGGAAATTTGGCCCATTGAGAAATTGCATTTATTCAAATGATGATGAATAATAATTGACCGAGCGAAGTGAGGTCTGAGGCTGCGTTTACACCAAAGTTTTAAACAAAATGTTAATAACTTAATCCTTATAGATTCTATTAGATAGAACGGAACTTGACAAACACATAAATGTTCATCATGTGTATGATAAGTTATGTTCAATCTAATAGAATCTATGAGGATTAAGTTATTAACATTTTGTTAATAAATAACTTTGGTGTAAACGCGGCTTAAGTTTCAAGTCGACGGTTTTGTACCATTTTCTCTTTATGTTTATATGCTTGTATGTTTAAAAAGAGTTCACATTTCAACTTATTTATTGACATTTCAACTTGAAAATGACCTAAGAAACTAGTCGTTGAACTATTTTAAAGTTTTTTTTTTTAAATAAAGGCTACTACAAGATTTTTATATTGTTCTTATTAGCTTGTATGTTTATATGATTATATTTTTCGCATTTACGGCGAAACGCGGCAATAGATTTCCATGAAATTTGACAGGTATGTTCCTTTTTAAATTGCGCGTCGACGTATATACAAGGGTTTTTTGAAATTTTGAAATTTAAGGATAATACAAAAGGAAAAGGAGTCTCCTTCGAACGCCAATATTACCGTAAAAATCAGACTATAGAATTATCCAACGTTAGTAGACAGAAGGTTGATCACTCACAGGTGAAAGATTCGAAGTGGTGGGGGGAACGCCAGCGTGACGTCACGTGTAGTAAAAAAGTGATAGAGTAACCACACTGAGCATACAGTTTATTCACTGTATCTTCAAATACATCGTCGTTTAATCCCCTCAAGATTGACCTAGAATTTGAAAATTCTCCATACTTATAGCGATTGAATCACTGATTCTAATGATGTTGTTAAATATTTCAAGTTCATTTAACTTGTATGAAAAAGTTAATAAGCTGGAAAAGCGTTAGTAGACAACGTTATACTATTATAATTTCAGATTAGCCCATAAAAAATCTTGATAAACCAATGCATTGCAATAATCCGATAAACCGATCCCAATAGATCCGAAGAATTTCATTCATATAAATGCACTGAACACATGCTGGTATCGAGCACATGTTCTACGAGAATCAAAATATCTCATCCCCGAAATTCACAAGCTGATTTATAGCCAAACTACAAAATATAAATAGGACCTAGAAGATGAAGAAACCTTAAGGGTTTGAAAGGGAGGTGGGGTTTTTGCTTTTATATGGCAAAATACTTGTATTATTCAAATGTTTTGATAATTATTATTGTAAAGCAGAAACAGAAATCTTGCATGTCAGAAAATGTTTGTGTTATATAATTTGACTATAGGTCACCGTATGATTCTCAAGAATGCGATATTCTGTCTACTCTGTACTACAGCCTACGTCACGACTGCAGTTCCCCCACTCCAATTGCATTTCAACTAAAATACTATAGATGAGTGACCAACCTTCTGTCTACTAACTTTGAGAATTATCCATCATAAATCAGCTGTCGAGTGAATTATTAATTACATGCAATTAATATCTCATTGTAACTTATTAAAAAAAGCAGCTGTCTTGTGGACAATGACGCATGCAATTTTAATAACTAAAAGTAAACATCGTATTTTCTCTCGACCTTTCTCTGCTTTCAATTCGGGCTGACCTGTTACCAGTATGTCTTGAAGGAGGTTAGGTTTTGATGTTAGCATTTTTTGATACACCATCCCCAACAGCCATTAGCCGTTTTTACACCGATATCTCGCCGACACGACATAATTTACAGGACAGGATTTACTCTGATAGACAGTAGAAGAGGAGGCTGTAGTTTATAATGGCGCGAGGTCTACTGTTGACAGAACTACTAGTTATTAAATTAATGAAAATCCAAATTGAATGCTGTAAATGTTATATTGGATTTTGTTTGATAATAATTATTCATATGCATCTTAGTTGGTGGGTAGCCCTTTGCGGGAAAGTCCCACCTCGCTTGAATATATAGGATTGAATTTATTTGCCAAAAATTACTATACTATAAAAGATTCATCTGATTTTTAAAATTCTCAATTACCAAAGTCCTCATTCGAAATAAATAATCTTTGTACCAATAAGAAGAGAAAATTCTAATGTTTTTTCCACTATAAACACCTTGGGTCCCTATTAGACTAGGCAGGAAAGTAATAAATTAAGTACAGTTTGATATCAATGTAAGCAATTAAAACCAAGCGTATTGACGTGTGTCAACGATTAAAACGTGTGTATTCAATCAGTAAGTCAGTTGAATGACTAATATTTGTCTGATGATAAATGTGGTCTTCTAAATGTACTTAATTGTAAAATTGTTTGATAATAAATAATGTCGCCTTCTAAATGTTCTTAATTTTAAAATTGTTTAATTGGAGTAGGATATGTTGTTATAATATTTAATGATAGATTTTTAATTGGATAATTATAGACATATGTCCAATAATAAATGTCGCCTTCTAAAATGCTTGAAACTTTAAAAATTGCTGGATTGGAATATGATTTATTGCTATAATTCAATGATAGGTTCTTCATAATTGAAGAATTATACATATGTATAAGAAGCAAAATATACGGAATAAGAAGCAAAATATTAGCATTGATCTCCCACTAGATGAATTAAATGATTATTTTGTTGAACCCATCAACCCAACTACCCCTATTAATAATGAGGAGATAGCACAAAACCAATTAATCAACCAGTTTCTTCATGTCCTTCCAGATGAACCATTCTTTTTCTCATATGTTTACCCGGCAGAAGTATCTCATATTATCCTCAACGCAAATAAAAACGCTAAAGGGGTGGATGGTATTCCAATTCTTTTCTACAAAAAGCTACTTCCCATTCTGCTTCCCACAATCACCCACATCTTTAACTTTTCTCTGCAGTCAAGTGTTTTTCCTGACTTATGGAAGTGTTCATTATATATATATATATATATGCATATGCATACATAGGCCAAAATTATAAAAAAAAAACATAATTTTAAACTTAATATTTCAAATACTAATAGAATTTTAGAACGTTCTGGAGCCACTGACACGCATCTTCTCCAGCATCATGGAGGGCCGACAGCCCTCCATGATAGGAGTATTGTGGACACTCAGATATAAGGTGGTTCATTGATTGGATTTGTCCACATTGGCACAGAGGATCAGATGTGTATCCCCATGCTGTCATCAGCTCAGCACACCTTCCCACCTGCGTCCTGAACCGGTTAAGGCCACACCACTCTCTACGTCTCAGCTGGGTGCCAGGAACAATGTCATTTGGGTCATCCACAAGGCCTTTGTTCCTGACCTCTCCCTGCAACCATCTCAGTCTCCATAACTCCCTTGCACTTCTAATTTCCTCTTGCTCGTCAAGTCTCAAGTATCTTCTTGACTTGAGGCGCCTTGGTGGAGGGTTAGCCAAATCTCTTGAGACTGGGAGATCCTCATGAATGTGTTGTAACTGGGAAATGAACTTGTTCTTCTTCTCCAACCTTCTGAGATCTGGAGGCATGATGTTACTGAGCACAGGCAACCACTCAGTCTCTGTTGGTCTCAATGTCCCCACTAATCTTCCTCATAGTTTCATTGAAAACTGTATCAATTTTCTCAACATGTCTGCTGCGAGCCCAGACAGAAGAGCAGTACTCCCCTGTGCTGTACAGAAGTGCAAGACTTGATGTTCGAAGGGCATTCATGTCACAACCCCAGGTTGTTCCCGCAAGTTTGCTGATGATGAAGTGTTCATTGATTAAAACCTATCCCTAAAACTAAAAATGCATCAGCTCCCAATGATTTCAATATTCTCTGTTCGATATCCAAAGCACATGAGAAGATAGTTCATAGGCAGGTGGTTGAATATCTGTCTCGTTTCAATTTCTTTGCCAAGTTTCAATCTGGATTCAGACCTCAATCTGGATTAAGATAACTGATGACATTCGGGCTGCACTGGACAAGAAGTTGACTGCTGGTACTCTTTTGTTACAGTTTGATTTCAGCAATGCTTTCGATAATGTGAATCATCTCATACTGTTGGAAAAGTTGAAAAATCAATGAAATTTTTCTCTTTCTACATTGGCATGGTTCAAATCTTACCTGGTGGGTCGATCTCAGGCTGTGGTGGGGACATCTGGTGACGTCTCCTCTTGGCGTATTATCAATCAAGGAGTCCCACAAGGCTCGCTGTTAGGTCCTCTTCTATGTTCAATTTATATTAATAATGCTCCAATGATTCTCAACAATACCTCTTATCATCTATTTGCTGACGACCTGATAATTTATTCACATTTTCAAAAATCGCAGTTGACACATGTCATTGATCAAGTGAACAACGATATAGCATTGCTTGTTGAGTGGACTTCTGCTCATAGGTTGATGCTTAACCCTTCAAAAACCCGAAGTATTGTCATTGGACATCCTGGGCTGTTGAACCAATTGGACGTCACTAGTGCACCTCCAGTGACCATAAATGATACTAATATTCCTTACTGTTCCAGTGTCAGAGTACTTGGCTTATTAATTGATTGCTCATTGAGCTGGCGAGAACAAGTTACTCATGTTTGTAATAAGGTTTTTGGAGGAATGCATCAACTTAAAAGGATAAGAAGATTTCTGCCCAGTGCTGTTCGCACTACCCTAGTCATGTCCTTGATAATGCCATTCTTTGATTATTGCTGCATCCCTTATAACGACATAACAAATGAGTTAAATGGTCGGCTCCAACGCTCATTGAACTATGCAGTCAGGTTCATATTTGATGCTAGGCGTTTCTCGCGAATCACTCCATTCTTCATGGAGTTGGGTTGGCTCAAATTGGATAAGCGTAGACAGTATTTTCTTCTTTGTCAAGTATATAAAATTCTGGTCATGATGGAGGTCCCTACTTATCTTGCAGATGATTCCATCCATCTTGTTGATGTCAATCCAGATCGCAACACGAGATCTCATTTGTATACCTTGCAGATTCCTATTCATCGCACTGCAAGATACAATTCTTCGTTTGTGGTCACTGCTGCAAGACTTTGGAATGCTATTCCTGAACATGTCATTTTTTCTGTTTCACTAAGCGTTTTCAAGATTACACTTTTCAAATTACTTTTGGAGGGCAACGAGTAGTTTTTTTCTCTCTACAGTATTTTATATAAATTTTTTTCGAGTTGGGTTTTCTTTGAGCGCGAGCGCGCGTGTGTGTGTGTATGTATATCTGTTGAGAAAATTTGAGTTATTTCATTTACTTAGTATTGATAGAATACTATTCTGTAAACAAATAGGTTCTACTCTTTGTTTCTAAAAGCTATGTACACTCATCTACATATTCATTTTCTGTTCTGAATATGTTAATTGTTCATTTTTTCCATTGTAATATTATAATGTAGTGCTAGTATGCAATGGGTCTTGAAAGACCTGGCAATACATTGTCAATTGTGATAAACAATCAATAAAGAATCAATATGTCTGATAATAAATGTCGCCTTCTAAAATGCTCTTAATTTTAAAACTTTTAGATTGGAGAGGATTTGTTATAATTTAAGGATAGATCTTTCATAATTGAAGTATTTGTCTTCTGTGTAGACTATGTCTCTAATAGATAATAGAAATGTTTTTTATTCCTCTTACAACTCAAACTTTATGTTTGTTTTAAATTTTTTAGTGTAGCCTATTAATACTAGTAGTTCTGTGAACAGTAGACCTCACGCAGTATTCTCATCCTGATTGAAACTATAGACCTTAGGAAATACAGCAATAGACTGGCTTCTCCACACATCTGTATAATCACTTGTCAGCTGATTTATGATGAATAATTCTATAGTCTGATTTTTACTCTAATATTGGCGTATGAAGGAGGCTCCGTTCTCCTTTTATATTATCCTTGAAATGCAAATTTCCAAAAACCTTGTATATACGTCGACGCGCAATTAAAAAAGGAGCATACCTGTCAAATTTCATTAAAATCTATTACCGCGTTTCGCCGTAAATGCGCAACATATAAACATTTAAACATTTAAACATTTAAACATTAAGAGAAATGCCAAACCGTCGACTTGAATCTTAGACCTCACTTCGCTCGGTCAATAAACGAATTCTATTTTTGTTTTTATTATATTTTAAATGCTCAAGAAGATAGTATTTTAAATTAAGTAATCATCTTTTATCTTGCTCTTTTATTTTACTAGTAGGTAACCCGTGCTCCGCAAGGGTTTCATTGAAAACTTGACCTACTGGAATCTTGAAGAATTTAAAATAGGCCTATAACCATCCTCGGTAAATTAAGAATCTATATGCAAAATTCCAAGTTAATCAGTCCAGTAGTTCAGACGTGATGATGCGTCATTCGTGAATTTCCTATCCCTTTCGTGTATAAGCTAGTCCTTTCCTTTATTACATTATAGATATTTATTATACTTCGTACTACGTGTAACCTTATCTAAATTTGGGAGAGAAATAGCTCAAGGCTACCTTATTTTTCTCTCCTCATCCTTTTTGATGATGTACTTTTTTTATGAATCAATAAAGAATAAAGAATCAATAGAACTTCTTTGACAAGTTTCAGATCCCCTGTTCAGGTGGGCAGTGGATGCTTATTAATCTAATCTAATTGGCATTTGCAGAGCATGCGAGCTTGGTCGTAAGGACATTGCAAAGCTGCTATTGGACTCAGAAGCGGATGGCAGAATTCATCCCATCACTAGGTATTCGCCTCTCTATATAGCTTGCTTCAAGGGACGCAAAGATGTTGCTGACATTCTGCTCAAGGTGAGTTATTGGGAAATTAATAAATTATACATAAAATGATTGCAAACCAAAATCAGAGAGCAGAAGTAGCAAGACTAAGGCAAGAAGTATCTACTCACAGTCTGTGCATCTAAAGGTGCGTACATAAAAGAAGACACTTTAAAGTTTGTAATATAAATTAAAACAGGAGACACAAGACATAAATAGATTGAAAACTTACATTAGAAATGGGGGAAATTTCCGGAAACTGAGTTTCCTTCCTCAACCGAGCAGACTCTGCTCTGAAGGAAACTCAGTTTCCGAAAATTTCCCCCATTTCTGATGTAAGTTTTCAAGTGTTTTCAATCTATTTATGTCTTGTGTCTCCTGTTTTAATTTATATTACAAACTTTAAAGGTGCGTACAGATATACGCGCCGCGAACATGAGAAATTCACTTTTCAGCTGACTATATATGTATTTTTACAGAAACGGTAAAAAGCTTGGCATCAGCTGATTAAAAGTGAATTGCTCATGTTCGCGGCGCGTAAATCTGTACGCACCTAAAAATTTGAAACTCCCTCGAATACTATAAGGGATTTTCCTTTATTTAATAAAAACAGTGTAATAATAATCAGTAAAGTACTGAGTGTAAGACAACTCTACATCCAGGCTATCATCACGCGAATGAGGAGAGACAACGAACACATAAGACTGGCAGATCATAACCATCAAACAAGGCAGAGAAACACCCATTCAATAGTACCAAGGATGAACACTACATTTGGGCAAAGAAACTACATATATTTGGGACCAAAAATTTACAATTCAATACCAAGTTACATTAGGGCAGAATTCAATAGACACAGGTTCAAGAAAAGTTTATTTTCCTGGTTGGTTGATATTGGGGTGGAAAATTGTGAAAATTTAGTTTTAGACTGTAAATATTTAAACTATTTATTCTTCATTCTTCTCTTTACTGTTTTTCATTTTTCTAAAATAACCTTTCTTATTATTATCCTTAGAATATTAATATTTATCTACCAATTTTATAATTTTGTTTGTATTATAAATTTTTACTAATTTTGTTATAAAAAACTTTAATCCTATATCAGTGAATGAAGTTTGTAAATAGTAATTATAACACGCAATAAGCAACTAATTACTTATACCCCAACACATATAATTTATAGTGGGGTATATATTTATTCATTGAAGTTATCATTTATTCATTGTTGAAACACCGCTGATTTATGTAGTTACATGACAATACTATTAATCAATATTCTAATGTTCCATTCAATCTTCATTGTAATTAATAAGTTTTCATAATATGTGAAATTTGTTGCATAATTAGCTGTTGTTCTGTAATTTATTGTAGATTCGTGTATAGACCGGAATGTATAGTGACTTACTTGAATAAATTTGAATTTTGAATAATCATAATTCTGTTTTAAGCAATTCATTGTGGGCATTTTTACAGCGTGGCAAAGCGCCTTCTTGGGAGGGAAAGCAATTATATAATTGGTTCAAAACGTATTCACTCTCAAAATTACATGATGGTCATGTTTATAAAATATTTTAAAGAATATTCTGAGCTAATAACACTTTGGTTGTCCAGTAAAATGTAACAAACTTTTATAGTGAGGTCGACATTAAGTGGCAGTGGAGGAAGATAGGAGAACAGCGTTGTCAATTCTCTGCCTTGCCACTGCCTTCTACAGAGGATATCTGATGTAATTTCAACTGTTAATTCTTGTTCACGATAATCAATTATATTTTGTAGACAATATATTTTATTCGTCAATAAAATATATTTTTTATGATCTATTGATGAATTTCCATGATTGAGATTAAATAGTTGTCAACCAATTATATTTCCACATTAATAATAAAACAGATCTGGCAACATTGCAGATCTATAAAAGAGCATAGAGCTACCTGTTTTGTTGAATGATAGACAAGGATAGCAACACCCTGTTAATCAAATACTGCCATGATAACGTGGACCTCACTAATAGTACGTTGTAAATAATTCACTATGTACGTTGCGTAGTTAGAAAAGGATAGAGCTATCTGTTTTGTCGAATGATAGACAAGGATAGCAACACCAATGTTGATAAAATACTGCCATTATAACGTGGACCTCACTATAGTATGTTGTAAATGGTTCACTGTGTTAGTTGCGTAGCTAGAAAGGAATAGAGCTTTCTTCTTCGACTCCTTTATGTTTTTTGAATACTGTAATTGTTATTTCGCGTATATAGGGTGATTACTGGGAAAGGCATGTTCTTGACTTGCGTAGTATACAAGGAATGTCGATTGGAGGCGGCGGGAAATTGTAGTGCTGTGGAGGGGGAAGCGTGCAGTTTCAGTTGTAGCCGAGATGTGGAACCTTGAGCATCGTACGTTCGTCATGCGACGGTTTCACGCAAATGGTGAATCAGTTACTCAGACTCAGCAAGACATTTGTGCACATTTTAACGTTGCACGGCATGGTGCTATCCCTGATCGTAACACGATATTGCGTTGGATACATAATGTTAACACAACTGGATCTTAGCTTAAGAAGAAACCTCCTGGACCTGCCAGGGCAGTTAGTAGCCTACCCCTGAGGCTGTTGAAAGAGTGCGCCTTGCAACAGTTCAGAGTCCTAGCCGCTCAATCCGGAAGCGGGCATCTGCACTCGGACTTCGCCCATCAACAGTGAGAAAGATTTTGGTCACAGATCTTAAATTCCTTCCTTTCAAGCTGGCAGTATGTCATCAATTGAGTCAAGCAGATAAGAGAGAGCGTGTCAATTTTTGTAACAGAATGAGTGAAATTTTGGAAGAAAATGACAATGCAGTTATCCTTATGAGTGATGAAGCGCATTTCCACTTGGACGGAGCAATAAATAAACAGAATTTACGATTTTGGTGTGCAGACAATCCTCAAATACTGGCAGAGAGACCTCATCATAGCTTACGTGTGACTGTGTGGTGTGCAGTTTGTGAAAAGGGGATCATTGGTCCTTATTTTTTTGAAGAAAACGATGGCAGATGTGTGGTGTGCAGTTTGTGAAAAGGGGATCATTGGTCCTTATTTTTTTGAAGACAACGATGGCAGAACAGTCACAGTGAATGCACAACGGTACCTGGATATGTTGGGAGAATATTTCTTGCCAGAGCTGCGCCGTCAACGTATAGATATACGTAATTACGTAATGTATGGTTGCAACAAGACGGGGCAACTGCACATACGGCTCGCATCAGTATGGAATTCCTTGGGCGAACATTCCCTACAAGAGTGATCTCGCGTTTTGCTGATGTCACTTGTCCTTCTCGCTCACCGGATCTAACAATTCCAGATTTCTTTCTGTGGGGATTTTTGAAAGCTAGAGTGTACATAAACAAACCACGAACAATACAGGAACTTAAAGAAGCTATTCGCAAGGAAATCAACGGCATTCCTAGAGACATGTTAGCAAAATCCGTAGCAAGTTTTAAAGAACGCCTTCAACAATGTATCCAAGCAGCAGGCGACCACCTTAGAGATGTAATTTTCAAATAATAAATTGTAAGTAATTTTATTTTGAAATTGCAACTTGTATACACTGTAGTTTCACTAATAAATGCATTTTTTACTCTGATTTGCAACAGTTCTCGTTATTTGAAAAGCATGCGTTTCCCGGTAATCACCTGTATGTACACTGATAAGTGATGAGTTAGTTTTCAAGTTGTTATGCATTTATTTGTGAATGGTTTTCATCGGAGGAAATAAATTCCTTTATTCATTTATCTGCTTTGTCGAATTATAGACAAGGGTAGCAACACCAATGTTAATCAAATACTGCCGTGGACCTCTTTGGCGATGTGCTTTTCTTCTGCAGGAATGATGTAAATTATTCAATTTTATTAAAATTTTCATTTTACTTTATTTATCTCATTTGAGCTTTAGCTGGCCCGGTGAACTTCGTACCGCTGAATAGTTTAATGCATCTCATGACAAACTTTAGCTGGATGCACACCTGAGCAGGCGCGATGTGGCATTTTGCATCCAGTTGCTTCTTGATTATTGGTTTGAATGGAAGAACTCACACACACAGAATCGGGCATGGCGTGGAACGGTGTGATAAGGCAATCTCCATATGATCAACACTTTGTTCACCAAGCCGCGTCTCCTCAGGTGTGCTTAGCCTTAGCTTAATCTGAGGCATCATATTTTCATGAAAATTATCCAACAATCAGTATTTACATTTATATCTCAATATGGGCTTAACCTATGTGCTTTGTTACTGGTGCAGCAGTTTGTATTTTTAGATATAGTTTAATGCAGCTTCCTGGGAAATTGAATGTTATATCTCCTTGTTGCTGATTTTCCCGCGCATATTCTAAATTTACAGCATTTCGAGTTCTACGACCCAAGTTTGGACGTCGTGCGTACCGCGGCATTATTAGAATTAAAATTTTGTTAATTAATAGAAGGAAAATATAAAAATCTTGTGTGGCGCACTCACACAACTTTCCTTGCCGTTATGAAAATTGATCACCTGACGCTAGTGTTCCCGCGCATCTCAAGTCTTCTATTCAAAGATTTGAGCCAGCTGGTGACAGGGCAATAACGCTGGAGAGCGTTACACACATGAGGTCTGCTATCTCTTCATAGTGAATGATTTAATAGAATCAACAATAATTTGCAATTGAATAATCACATTTTCTCGAATTTAAAGCTTATTTTCAATTTTAGGTGAAAATATTACTGAACATTAATTGTAGAGATTTTCATGCTCAATCTACTCCACTTGATTTTTTTTTGTTTTAATTGTATCTGAGGCCTGATAATTGGGAATCTATCTGCATTGATGAGGCGGAGCTCCTGAAATTTTTACAGATATGGGACTTGTGGCAGTTGATAGAGCGTTTTTGACAACATTTTCGCCATTTCAGCCGCCATCTTGAATTGCATTTGATCGAAATTGTTCGTGTCGGATCCTTATAGTGAAAGGACCTTAAGTTCCAAATTTCAAGTCATTCCGTTAATTGGGAGATGAGATATCATGTACACAGACGCACATACACTCATACACACACACACACACACACACACACACACACACACACACACACACACACACACACACACACACACACACACACACACACACACACACACACACACACACACACACACACACACGCACACACGCACACACACACATACAGACCAATACCCAGAAACCACTTTTTTGGACTCAGGGGACCTTGAAACGTATAGAAATTTAGAAATTGGGGTATCTTAATTTTTTTCGGAAAGCAATACTTTCCTTACCTATGGTAATAGGGCAAGGAAAGTAAAACAGATCTACTGACTGCTGTTGAATGATGCAATGATTATAACAGCTGATTTTTATTTCTTTGTGTGGCCAGGTCACAAATCTTTTCCCATAAGGATTAAATGTAAACTTTGAAGGACCGTAGGAAAGAGTACTGAAGTCGGATCATAAATTTGATAGGCCATAAACCTGCTCCCGAACATAACAAACACAACTAAAAAAATCATCAAATTCGGTGCACACATAAAAAAGTTATTGAATGTCAAAATTTGAGGCTCGATTTTTATTTATATAGATGTGGTCGATTTTACAGAGATTTCCAGAGCTAGTCCAGCAGCCGACAGTTGAATGCTGGTTACCAATCCATGCAGCCTGCATAAACGGCCATACACACATCATGGAACAGTTGCTGAAGTTTCCTTATCCACAGCATTTGCTGTCCACTTATACGTGAGTAGAATAGAAATAAACTTTATTTAACACAACAAATCTCAAATAGTTCTTAATCCAATCAGAAACAAATTAAAAGAATAAACACTGAAGAATTAAACAGAACAGTTAACCAGGCTTGACATTCTGAATGAGTGAGTATTATCATTGAGAAAATATAGTATACGAAGATATCTCATGGTATAGGACGTTTATGTTGCAAATTTTACTGTTAACTCAGGCCGATAATTTCAGTAGTTATTTTTCATGAAGCTATCTGATGCTTGTAGTCTCTCATACTGTGCCGTTCTTAGGCTAGGCGCACGCCAGTTAGTCAAGATAAGACAAGACATGATTAGTCACAATACTGCAATTAGACATGTCTTCATAAGCAACTATGTGAAGTATTGTGACTAATCATGTCTTGTCTTGTCTTGACTAAGTGGTGTGCACCTAGCCTTAGTAAATTTAAATTCCAATTATATTGATGTCTTGCATTGTGCAATAATACAATATTGACACAAGTCAAATATATAGTCACATTTACATGTGTTGTTTTAAAGGAAAACACTCCAAGTTTTGACTCGCGTAGTCCGCTAGTGCCTGGACGCGCCGCACAAGCGCTAGCGGCAGTTACGTCAAAGATGGCTGTCTCCACTGGACCCGAGCGTGCTAGCTGTGAGTTTTGGTTTGAAAAACGGGATAGTGTACCTTGATATGTTGCAAAATTTTTTGTTACCACAGAGTGATGAGGATGACCGAGAACGAAATGTTTTCTTTTATGCAAGATGGCACACCACCACACTATCCGGGATTTTCTTAATGACCGCTTTCCAAATCAGTGGATTGGCCGTGATGCGCAAATTGCATGGCCCCCTCGTTCCCCAGACTAACACCGCTGGATTTTTTCTTGTGGAGTTTCATAAAAGATATGGTGTATGTACCTCCTTTGCCAGCCACTCTACCTGAACTTAGAGCAAGGATTTGCGCTGCTGTTGAGCAAGTTACACCTGAAATGCTAGTGCGAATCTGGGAAGAAATCGACTATCGATGGGATGTCTGCAGGATAACCAACGGAAGTCACATAGAAAATCTTTAGTTTAAAATAAAAAAACTTGAAGTGTTTTCCTTTAAAACAAGACCAAAACCATCTCTTGTTTGATAAGATTTATATGAATTTTCAAAGTTGTAAAGTCATTTTTGAATCACCCGGTATTATACTTTTTGAATGTATTGATGAATAAATAAATTAATAATTTTATTTTGCAGCATCGACTCAGAGTGGGAATTCCAGATGGCGTTTGATGTGAACATGAAGGATGTCACGGGCCAAAACGTTCTCTATTTGGCATGTCTACTTGGAAACTATAAGATGGTTGATTTGCTTCTCAAGTTCAAAGTGAAAGCGACCAGAGTCAAGGTAATTATCTTCCATCTCTTTGTTAGTTTACCTATAATAAAATAAAGGAAAGAATTGGCTTATGCACGTATGGGATAGTAAATTCACGAATGACGCATCATCACATCTGAACTACTGGACTGATTAACTTGAAATTTTGCATATAGATTCTTAATTTACCGAGGATGTTTATAGGCCTATTTTCAATTCTTCAAGATTTCAGTAGGTCAAGTTTCAATTAGACTCTTGCGGAGAATGAGTTGCCTGCTGTATACTAGCAGTCGATTCTAGACTCCACGACTGTCACCTTTTGAAAACACATGCTCTTGACTAGAGTCGAGTCTCTTCTCGACCTGAGTCGCGTAAGTGTGAGTTGACCCTAGGGCTCAACTCACACTGCCTCGACTCAAATCGTACAACTCCAGTCGGGGATACTCCAGTCTCTCGACCTCACCACTTTCTTGCTCATTGCTTCATTTCTAACCTTAGTTTATTAAAAAATATAAGATCCAATCTGTCACTACTTAGCATGTAACAAATTTTATAAGAATTATTATGAATATATTGTGTTATCTAATTATTATTATATTCTTACCTAAAATTATAAAACATCACTTTCATAGAACATAACCTCACTTTCATTAAAAATGCACGGTACTACGCAACTCAAGTCGACGCTCGACTCAGTCTCACAGTCGTAAGGTCGCGGAGTCTATAGTGAGGTCCACGCTATAATGGCAGTGTTTGATTAGCAATGGTATTGCTATCCTTGTCTATCATTCAACAAAGCTTATAGCGCTATCTCTCTCTCTCTCTTTTTATTTTCTCTTTGAATTTTTAACTTTTTTCACGGTCAAGTGCTGACGGGGAGGGTATCCTTGATACCCTCTCTGAGAATGGACTTCTTAAGGTCCAAACTTCACCGTTTCATGTGAAAACATTACAGTAGTACCTTAACTTTTGCATTTTTCATCACTTTTCTTGCTCAATATTATTGTAGAACTCATTAGTTTAATATGATTCACCATGTCATTTTACGCCATGATCACAAATGTCATTTTATTTATTTATTTTTAACGCTAGAACGTAAGTTGAATTATGTTTTGTTAAACACATGAATAAAGGAATCTGAATCTGAATCTCTCTCTCGCTTAGCGCTGTTGCCAGATCGGTTTTTAACAATTTAGAATGGAGAATGATTAATTTCAACTCCAATTTTTGTAACCAGTCAAATCAAATTTTCTTAGCAAAAATGTCGAATCAAATCGTTCTCCATCTTCTCATGATATATTTTCTTTATGGTCTAAACTCGTTATTCAACTCACTTATCATATTCCAGCGTATTCAGCAGAAAGAGGAGGACACGGCCGAGGAAGAGGAAGTGGTGAGTCCGACAAGGCGCCGAATATCGGACGGCATCCAGTCGATTATGACCCGACTGAACCTGGGCTCGAAGGGCGGCGGTGGCGGGGCGAGGAACGGTGCGGCAGATAGCAACGAGAAGCAGCTGCTGCCCTGGCAGTTGGACGCCTACTGCAACAATGACACGGAGACAGCGCTCCTGGCGGCAGTTAGGGGAAGGCAAGGTGACATTGTTAGCGCTCTGTTGTCGGCCGGGGCCAACCCTAATTTGACGCCTCAGCGGGGCACTTCCGATCAGGTACCACAATCAAATATTAAAGCTGCGTTCACATTAGTCAAGTGTCCTTGAATTCAAGAACAAACACTTTAATCCACCATACCAATTCAAACCCTTCATCAAGTTTTGTTGATTTAAAACTTGTGGAGTTAAAATTATGATTAAATTAATTCAATATGCTAATATTACAGAGAACAAGGTGTTATAGTTACAAAGAAAGAAGATAGGAAGAAGAAGAAGAAGAGAAAAATAAAAAGGAAAGAATTAGAAGACTTAGAATTATAGTGAATTTATTCAATTTTCTCGCGAGTTTTAAAGTTATCTCTAATCAATATTAGATGTTGAACATATTTGACTTTTGCTTTCAACTTGAATATTGAAGCTTGAAGGTAGAATCCAACCTACGTATGGGAAAATGAGATAAAACAGTTGTCAATCAATGTAGAATTTATTAAAATAAATGGAAAAGTATGATGCAGATGATGTAAACTTGACTTCAAGTTTGGAAAATCGTTAATCTACTCAAACGCTCTAGAAAACTTGCCCTTTTATCGTCCAAATTGAATCACACACCTTAGAATAGAATGGCTTGTTTATTTTTGTTGACATGGCGAAGTTTGGACAATAATGTTACTCTACCACTTAACCCCGTCGTTAGCAAACAATACAATACAAAATATGCAGAGATAACAAAAACATTTATATATTTATTTATTTATTCGTTGATATAATAATTATATTATAATTATATTAATTGTAATTATTACAAATCATATGAATATGGTCGGGATAGAACAACAGGCATAGCCCAAAACTATTCTGTTCCCAAATTTTGATAAATAATAAAATGTCCGAAAAAATAGGTTATGTTCTTACTGAGACAAGAAATGACAGTAAAATGTAATAAATATGAGAGATCAATATTGAATAGTAAAATTCTTCAAAAGTAAGTGTCTACTAAGCAATGACTCTATGATTCTGCGCGTTTGCTATCAGTTAGATACTATATCGATATATTTAGAGTATAAAGTACATCATAAACTACATCCTTTAATACAGAAGTTGAACGACTAGAATTGCTGTAGAATTATAAATGACAAAATATATGGAGAGGAGAACAATAAAATAAGAATTAGATAAAAAAATAAGGAAGATGAAGTTAATATTGCAATTCGTACGTTTTATTGTTAATGAGTACAGTCGAACCTCTCTATTACGAACCTCCAGTTGACGAAATCCTCTACACAACGAAGTTTTGCCTGGTCCCATGACATTTTGAAGTTTTGGCTGCTTATTTACCTCTATTTAACGAATTTTGGACCTCTCAACAACAAAGTTTTCTCTAGACTTCAACATACAAAATGTAGTGTGGACAAAATAGAGGTCAAAATGTCTGTAGGAAGCAGACGGTCATTTTCAAGGAATTGTTTAGTTTCAGCAGAAAGGTCAATAGACTAAAAAGACTAAATAGACTGGCAATTCAGGTAGGAAGAAGATAGGGTGGTAGACAGTCAATAGAAACACATGTCAGAAATTGAATGCAAGCTACTGGAAATAGAATTTCAAGGACTTGTCATTCGTAGACCAGGCAGGTGAACGACTGGACTTTTCCATTTTTGCTTTTGTCACACATTTTAATTCTTAGAACTGACTATGATGACTGTGATGAACCTGAGGAGAAGAATCCGTCAGATCAAGAAGTTTTAGAAGGTTTCAAGGATTTAAACTGTAAAATAGTGTACCAGACAACATTAAATAAATGTGAGTCGTTTATTGAGCATGATATTTTATTCAAATGCAAAATTTAACTGAAAATTACTCACTTTTTCAAATGAAACATTAAAAATAGGAAAGTTAAGTTACTATAGTATTTATAGTGAAGTTATTGACAAAATTACAGTATGTTATGTTCATTCTAATAGTAGTGTAAAAAGTAGTAAAATATATTTACCGGTATGAAGTTGAAAAATATGGCTACTGTACTGAGTATGTACATTGATTAAACGCTACAAATAGTGAAAATCAAGCTTTCTGGGGATAAATTAATGTGTTTACTCACTTATTACATTTTATAAATATACAAAAAACATGTTTTTTTTTTTCATTTTAAAGCAGCATGAATTCTCAAATTTTAGTATTATTATTGAGGTACCCTACCTAGATTCCCGATTATATGTTTTAAGTACTATATTCATTCAATTACCACTGTGATACGATATTACAAGATCCATAAGATTGTGGCAGTTTTTTTTGACAGAACAACCTCTCAATAACGAATACCTCTCTGCAGCGAATTTTTCTCGGGATAATTTACTTCGTTATACAGAGGTTCGACTGTAGTTAGGTTGGTAGATGTTCACAAACAATTTTGGAAACGTTATTGGAAACTTGCAGTATGATCACATTGGATGCGTGTATGTGCACGCGTGATCATGCATGACCAAGCGCGCAGATGAGAAACAAAATGTGGAGAGAGCAATAAGAACACTCACACTGATCGTGTGCACTTGCTTGTTGCGTTCAGTGTGAGCAGCTACAGACAAGTCACAACCTGTTTCTATAAAGGTGCGTACAGATATACGCGCCTCCCACACGCTCCGCGCACGCTCCGCCTCGTCCCGCCATCGCTCCGCCCTCGCACCGATCACGAACTTTACGGGAGATGTTAGCTCTTCTCGCGTTCCACTCTTGCTCCCCGGTCGATCATCAATCGAGTGACGTTCGATTGCGGAGCAGAGCGGAAGTCTGTACGCACCTTTAGGCTCAACTCACACTTACGCGACTCAGGTCGAGAAGAGACTCGACTCTAATCGAGAGAATGTGTTTTCAGATGGTGACAGTCGCGGAGACTAGAGTCGACTGGTCTGAGTGTCACCATTTGGAAACACATGCTCTCCACTAGAGTCGAGTCTCTCTCGACCTGAGTCGCGTAAGTGTAAGTTGAGCCTTACTCTTTCCAGATTTTGTTTCTCAACTGCAACTGTGGTCATGCATGGTCTCGCGAGCATTTGCATCCAATTAAGAATAGTTCATAAAATATTATCAACACTTGGCTCAAGAAATATATTTAAAAGAATGTATTAACTCTTTTCAATGACATGTTGTTTTGTGTCGAGTTGAAAACTCGATGTAGAAAACTCATGTAGATTTGAAAACTCTCCTTTCCATTCTATGATAACTGAAAACAGTTCCTTTTGTTCACATTTTCTTGGGAATTGATACATTTCTGCTGAGACCATGGTCCATATGAATAAAACCAGCTCATGAGCAAAAGCATTGAGCATAAGGTTTTGCTCATGAGCAAAAGGTAGAAGCAAAAGCATTTGCTCATTTTGATATGAATAAGCTTTACCTTATACTCTTACCTTATGCTCCTGAACTCTGGAGCAAATGCTCACGTATTTTAAAGATTTTTCATCAGCTGATTCGCTTTTGTAGGCCTTTACTTTGTTTTTATAGCTCACAGAAGCGCTAAATATGCAAGTAGGGTGCACCGCTTGTGTTTGCGTCGTCTGCTCTGTTTTCTATCTATGAATAGAGTTTTAGGTTAGTTGATTTTAAGAATTTTGAAATAATAGCGTGAAAAAATGTCATCTCTATAATAATCTTAAACATATTCTTATAATCGTCTACACTCTCATCTTCTTAAATGCCTATTTCCTATTTTGTAATGGCTATCTTTATATCATGGCTATCTTTTGTATTTATTCTTTTGTAGGAATAATGGTGATATATATCATGGTTGAATCAAAAAAGAGTTTTATAGTGCTCAACTATTGGTTGTGATCGTATCTGGTATAGTTTCCTCTTCCTCATACGAATTAGTTGAGCCATTTTACTATGAGCAAAAGGTGATAAGCTGCTCTAGACTAGAATCACCTTTTTGAAGCATTTGCTTCAAAAGTTGAGCAAATGCTCTAGTTTATTCATACAATTTTGAGTATAAGCTTTTACTTTTGAGCAAATGCTCAAACTATTTTTTTGATGAGCATGAGCAAAAGGTTTTGCTCACGTTTATTCATAGAAAATGAAGCAAATGCTCCATATTTTAGAAGTATGAGCAAATGCTCAACTTTATTCATATGGCTCATCAGGTCTGAAGTTTAAGCTTTGAAGTCTAAGAACAAGAGGAAGGGTCTGAATTTATGCAGAAGCCAGCTCTCAAATATTTCTCTTCATAGAATTTATCGGCAATAAAAGATTCCTACAAACCTTTCAAATCAGGTTTTAGTGTTGAAGTGCTGGCTGGAAGTTTGTTTTTGAAATGCATAATCTTGATTTAACTTGAGAAATTTGTTCTGTTTTCGATGGAAAGTAATTGAAACTAGTATTGCAATTTAGGGCCGGTTTCCGAGCTTGGGATTTAGCCAAGTTCTAGACTTTAAACAGCTGGAGTAAGAAAATTGGCTTTCCGAAACGGGGCGTAGTCGCAGTCATAGTAAAAGTCACACTTAAATTGAATTTCGAAAAACTAGAAAATTAAACACAAAGTAAAATGAAGAGAAAATAGTGTGAAGTTTCAGCTATTTTGAATATTTAGAAATGCTTCATTTCGTCAAGGAAAAAAATCCAATTATAGAAATGGGAAAATAAATATTTATTTTGCTGCAACTATTTACTGCGACTACGCCCCGTTTTGCAAAGCTAATTTTCTGACTCAAACTGTTTAAAATTCAGAACTTACCTAAATCCTGAGCTCAGAAACCGGCCCTAAGACTTCTAGTTCTAGACTTAAGTTCTATAAGTTCTAGACTTACAGAGTCCAGGACTAAAATAAGCTCTCGAGTCTTAATTGACTTTCTGAGTCACGATTTTATATTCTAAACTCCGGGGTCTATTAAGTTCTCGACTTATTTGAGTCCAGGACTTTAACGCAGTAAACATAAGGGAAATTCACAATATTGCTGTTGTATTGTTGGCATTATAGCAAAACGGAAACAGCTGATGCAGCGGGATAATTCAAATAATCATGCTCTCCAAACTATTGAAAAAAAAAACGTTCAATTTCTTTGTAGGCATAATATGAATAATATTGGATATTATTCAAAACAAAACCTTTGAAAGGTGAATGAATAAACATTTCATTTTACGTTATGCTATTATTGATCATTGATCCTAATCAGTGATTTTGGAATAAAAATTTCATTAGGCTATTGAGTTTGAAAACGTACAGTATTTGTTTTGAAAAAACTGGAAGAATAATTTATTATTGTTATTTTGTTATTAATATGTTGAAAATGACATTGATTAATAACATTCAGATTGGAATTTAAATTCCAAGGAAATCCTAGTATTATTTTTCTTGAACATTTTTAGGTTATGTCAGTCTTAAAATAATGTTAGTTTTTTACGCATACTTCTGATACAATTTTATTCTAAAATGAACTTGCAAACTATAAATTATGAATTTAGATGGACTAATCCAAATAATTTAGGTATTCCATAACATCGATTTGGCTTTTTATCCACTCCAAAACAATAACTGAATTGTGTTTGCTCAGTTTAGTCTAGAACTTGAATTAAAACCCTACCCCAGTCGAGGGTTTAAAATCACGCTGTTTGAAGTCCTGAGTTATAGTTCTGGGGTAACCAGGCACCTTTTTAAAAAGAAAACTTTATTTTGAAACACAATTATAAAATATATATCGAAAAAGAGAGAAGTGCTCTCGGTGAAGTTTGGCAGTCGACTGAATAAAAGTACTATGATCGAGCATTACAATGTAATACAGTGTCAGCAATAATATTAGTTATTACCAGATGTAACTCTGGACTTGACGATTTTTGATAAATCCTTGTCTCAGAAAGAGGCGAGAATCTAATTCAAGTCCTGGACTTATAAGCCCTTTACTCAGAAAGCGAAATTATAAACTCCAGGGTCTAACGTGATCTCTAAATTCCAGGGTCTATTTGAGTCCTCGACTACGTTAACGCTCCGACTCGGAAAGCCAATTTTCTGACTCCAGCTGTTTAAAGTCTAGAACTTAGCTGAATCTTGAGCTCGGAAACCGGCCCTTATTGTCTAAATAAATATTGTTCTATGGTAGTTAGTAGTAATTATGGATACATACTGTGTTTATTTGAATTATCGCTCATAATCATTACTTATTATTCATTTTTTAAATGTTTTTATGTTTAGGAGCATATCTACCAGGAAGGCTCAGCACTGGTGCAGGCTTGTCGCAACCGGGACATCGCCATAGTGGACCTCCTGCTGAAGCACGGAGCCAGGGATGACGACTGCAAGGCACTGGCTGTCGTTGTCCGCAACAACGATGACATACTCACTGCTAAACTGCTCTCCATCAAGGTATTATTGATCTTTTTTGTGTAGTTGAGAAGTTGATATTGTGGTAATTATTCATATTGAATGAAGAAGATGACAATTTCTTAGTCTTTTTCATTCAGTATTATTGATCAACTCATTATTAACTAATTGACCGAAGCGAAGCTGAGGTCTTAGTTTCGACTCGATCGGCTTTTGTCTGTTTGTTTGTACCGCAGTTACAGTTGCAGTTATTGTCCGATTTGGATGAAATTTGGTATACAAGTTCTTTGAAACAAGGCGCAGAAAACGTATGTGTAACGATTTTTGATAAGACCTCCGGTTTTCATATAATTGTGCCGCTCTAAAATGTGCTGTATTGAATGAATGGTATCGTTGGAATGCTATCGATAGAGGACAAGAGATTGTCAGCGGTAAACCTTGGAAGCGTCTGAGCCGCTCCACATCATACAGAATTTATTAATTGAAGAAAACTTCTCACTTGATTGTACCATTTGTTCCTTTTCAACACGATAATTCCCTGTTTCATAGATGAATAGTTTCTAGACCTACCGAACCGGCGGAGACATCACAGCTTAGTTAGCTCTTGTTTTCGCTTTAGTATGAGATCGGAAACCGACTTGTGAGCATAAACATTTTGCATAGGCATAACAAGCCGCCATAACATTGAATCCACTTTTCATGAAAAACATTATTAGCAACCTCCTGTCATTCTCACCAACTACCCATGTTATTTAGAATCATTTCCGTCTCACTATCATCTGTGAAACGATTCATGGTCTAAATTGCCGACTGCATATTCCATTTTTCTGTCAGTTGACCGATCTCTTATAATTAATTGTTAGAAAATTTGTAATATTGTAAATATGGGAACGATATATGAAGGCACCTCCTTGAGAGACATTTATAAGTCCGGTGTCCCTGGAAACAATGTCTTTAGCACTTTCAAATGAGAAAATAATAGATGTCTTGGATAAATCTTCACAATATACTGTACTTTCTTAATGGCCCTTCTCATTAATTTGAAAGTTGTAGACTATTCATGAGCGAAGTCTACTGTTCGCAGAACTACTAGTTATTATTAAACGAAAATCCCAATCAAATGCTGTAAATCACCCGAAGACTTCTGTTACTGCAAATATTGACAACAGGGTAAACAGCTAGATGGAAATTCGATGAGCGCTACTATACAAAAATTATTTTTCGCCCCACTTGGATGTAATGAGCTGGTTTTCGTGCGTCATATGGAGGCCGAAAATGATTGTTTTCTGACCAGGCCGGTAAAAGTTTTACGGCCCTAGGGCGGTAAAATAACCTTGAAGTCAGCTGATTCTAATTTGATGTGAACGTGTTTACGAAATGGTTTATTAAACGGAATCAGTTTATGCTTCTAGAATTGAATAAGTATTCTGCAATAAGATACTATCATTTTATTTGGATGGATGAAATACAAATGAGATATTATAAACTATTCAAATTCAATTTTCAGAGTATAATAGAATCTAACCTCAAACCTCCTAGTACTGCGTTTATCATGGAACATGGTGGATAAACGGAATCATTTTATGCTTCTAAAATTCATAAAGTATTCTGCAATGATATACAATCATTTTATTTGGATGAATAAAATACAGATAAGATATATTTATAAACTATTCAAATAATTGATTTTCAGAGTAGGATGAACTTCTAACCTAAACTTCTGTTGACATCCAGATTGGCCAAATTTCAAGTGTGCTAAAACAGCTGATCAAAAACTTTTCATTATTTGTGTTTATCATTCAATAATTAAAACATTCATAATAATATCATCTTATTGTCATTTGGAAGAATAAAAAGTATAAACTCAACCTCTTACATAATTGAACATAATCTTTCAGGTTATTTAGACAAATCAGAATAAAAAATAAAAATACTTGGACAATTTCCTGATACTGTATTCAGACTACCTAAGATTTGCTAGAGCTATCACCTTCCACTTTAGCTTTCGGAAGTGCTTACTAAACAATTATTCTCATATTATATATTGTTTATTTTTCTGTGTGGCGAAAAATAGCGTTCGCACCACGGGCAAAAATGTTTTTCTGGCTCTCAATCTTTTCTAGTCCTCGGCCTATGGCCTCGGACTTGAAAACCGATTTCGAGCCGGAAAGTCTCATTTTCGGCCCTAGGTGCGAATATACTATATCAGCCCGGTCATTATTAACTCATGTTATCATTATCAACACACTGAGGCCACTCATTTAACGCCGCATCCACACTCTCGCCCAATGGTACAAGTGAAACACGAGCGCGAGAGTGTGGATGCCTGCTTTGCTTGCCATCACTCCGATTTTTGTTGTCAAGCAAGTTTGATTTTGTGAATTTTTTATGGAAGTAA